>NW_022280078.1:2669033-2691014 GCF_004355925.1 Anarrhichthys ocellatus | reverse complement strand
GAGAGAGAGAGAGAGAGAGAGAGAGAGAGAGAGAGAGAGAGAGAGAGGTGTTGGTGCTTTTTAAATAGCCTACGTGGAACACCAAATCCCCTCAGCAGCACAAATCAGCTGACTGACTGCCCCTTGCCAAGGAGCGCTGAAGGTGGGGGTGGTTGGGAGAGCAGGGCTTATAACTCTCTCCACTGACACATTCGCCGTGCAGAGACGAGATGGAGCTTTACCCCTGTTGGCCCTGGAGAACTCTATCCTGTCTAAACATAGACCTCCTGGTGCACTGGGGGAGGACCGGGCAGACCAGCACGGAAAGAAAGAATAAGGGAGATCAGCTGTCTTTCTCTGTCATTATTCATACGTTCACTTGACTTTGCAATCAGGCTGTGACGGTGCATTTTACAGCTTTATTCCCCTCGTGATAGTTTATCACTCACATTTTTCTGATTCCCATAAACGAAAAAATCTCCATCCTGTCAAGTCATTTTTGTCAATTTTGTGCTTTGAGTAGGGATGGGTATCGAACTTATCAAACAGAATACCTCTAACGCTGAGTATAGAAAACAAGTACTTATTAAAAAAGGTCAGATTCAGTTTAGGTGTCATTACAGAAAGATTCCAAACAACCTTTGGAACTCATTAGTTGGCATACATTGTTTAAGACAGATATTTCTATTTTGCTGCTGTTCAAAAGAGGAGGTCCTGCTCTGCAAAAAGGGCAATTCATTCCTCCACATATCCTTTCTCAGCCAATTATCTGTGTCTGGGTTGTGGTGGCAGGCAGCTTAAGGCCAGAAAAGAACCGGCTGTCCCATCACGTCCAAAGGCAAAAGTCTTTATAGCTGTTTCTGACGGCCACACTTGAAGATGGGGTAGACTGCCATCATAGAGAGGGGAACGACGCAATCATTGTTTAAATATGGCCGCGCATTTTCAGCCCTCTCGGTTGGAGGACACAATCGCTGCTTGAAGTGAGCATGATGAAGAAATGTTGCACTCCAATGACGCATGAAGTGTCAACCAATCCTATAATTTTGTTCTGTTCCATCTAAAACAATGCCAGTGCTAATTAACAAATAACTCTGTCAATGAGCGCTTGAGCAACACTTTGGTAAAAATGTAGCTATGTAGCTGGCCACGCACGGCCATTTTGTACGGTGTTAAAACAGTCAAGTGTTCGCAAACAAATGGCACGTAACTCGAAAAACACAATGCACAAATAAATGCAGAATGATTGGTATCTGTAAATCTGTATCTATATCTGTGCCTTTAATTTACAACTAACACATCATCATTTGAACATCAACTTAGCATTTTTCAAAGAAAAACCTACTTGCGTGGATTCTTTTGATACTGTTTCACACAAAATCCACAAATACAGGAAGCACCTGACTCGGTAAATGTCACATGACTCGTGTCTCATAAAACACAATGCACAAATAAATGAGAGTGATTTGTATCTGTGCCTCTAATTTACAACTCGTAGATCATCATTTGTAAATAAACACAAACAGTTGTACAAGTTTAACAGTTAAATATTTGTTTTTCTATGCGGTATACATAAATGTTGCATTACCACCATCTACTGGAAAAGGCTAGTCTTCCCTTTACTGAGCTTTACTTCACTACTTTACTTACTAAATGTTGTATGACACAATGGCGCCATAAAAAAAAAGTGGAGGTTAGCAAATATATTTCCTTAGAAAAATGCTAAGTTGATGTACAAATGAATGATGATATATGAGTTTTAAATTAGAGGCGCAGACACAGAATCACTCGGCATTTATTTGTGCATTGTGTTTTACAAGTTACGCAACTCAACATTTGTTTGCCGATACAACAACAAGCAATAGTCAAAGAGGTGTCTGGGACAAGGGCTCCCAGACGCTGTTCGACCCTCTGACATGTTTTGTTACTTTTGTTGGAGTATCATCTTGGGGAATCCCGATAAAATGCTGTTTGATGATCCAAAAAGGACTGTCAGATACCCAAACCGCCTCAAATGTCCCCTTTCAACTTGAGGCACTGAGGCTTTGCTATAATATGTATTTTGACTCAAGTTTTATTGCCTACATCAAGTGCTTTTTGGTAGTTTGAGATCGCCTGAATTCTATGCCAGTTCAAAAAATCCTACCAAGTCATTATTGCTCATCCCGTTGGCAAATTTGTTTGTTTGATCCTAGTAATCACTTTGAATATCTTTTCTCAGTTTCCTGGACTGCAATCACAGGCCGTAGATATAGTCATATGTCTCCTGTGAAGGTTTAGAAGAAAAATGATGATGAAATACTCTGAGGGATCGAAGATGGGTGACAAAGGGAGCGCTGAAAAGAGAGGGAACGGAGAGAAAAGGGCAATATATATATATATATATATATATTTCTTTCTCTTTTTCTCTCACTCTGTCTCCCTCTCTGCTGAAGTCCAGCCAGTTTCCTGCTTTCCCAGAGTAATGCACAGTTTATGAGGCAGGCAGAGGGCCACGCTTTAAATATGGCACTGTCGTTTTAGACGTCGTTTGAACTCGCTCTCTCAGTCCCTGTCCCGGTCCGTCCCCCTCCTCCACTCTCCATGGCAGTTCGTGGCATTTGCGTGAATGCCTGTAATGGTCTGACTATAGCGGATATGAGGAGGCAGGGAGGTGTTGTGTCAAAGTGGAACCGCCATTCAGTCACGGCGGACTTTTCACGTGTTTGGCCTCTTTTGCATTCCATTTTTAACCTCCCCCTTTCCCTCACTTCTTCACTTGGTAGAACTGTCACAGTCTCCTCCTCACCCCCCTCAGCTTGGCGTGAAAGGTGACCAACAAATTGTCACGCTCCACTCCAGAACTGTTCCCTTGAAACACAACTCTGAATACGAAAGTCTTCAGACAACCTCGGTCTTGTCTTACTCAGAGCCATCGCCTCAGTTCTTACCCTGCCGTCTTTCCCTTCTTTTCTTCACGGTCTCGCCTTTGTTGGGTGACTAACATCTTGGAGGATGAGGGTGGAAAAAGTGCTTAACCGCCCTTAATGAATATCAGAGACGGGTGTGTCACATGTTTGTGATTCATATCCTCTGTTATCTCAAAGGCCTCCTTCAGCATTACACAAATCCCAAACACGATGAAGACAAATGCAACGAAGGCTGGTCGGAGGTTTGGCCAGGACCTTTACTTCAGGTTGACAAAGCTGATCCAGCAAAGATGTGAATGTGATAATTAATGTGAACTCTGCTAATCTAAAACATGTCATACTCAGATGTACATCCTAAAGGACTAGTGTGTTACTTTAAATCATTTTGGCTATACATAACGTCATCACACCTAATCACGGTATAGAAATCATTAAGCAGACTTTTAACATTAAGTTGAATCATCCATCACAGTGAACATAAAAACGACATTTTAGTATGATGACATAACTGCAGACTTCTCAAATCACCCCGTACTTAAACTGTATCATCATGAATCCATAAAGTAAATTGTTAACAGTATTTTCTTTTCAAAAGTGCAAAGAGCTGCCAGTGCTTGCACAATGATTCACTGGTGATAATTTGTATACACCAGTGTTTCCCTCAGAATTTTGTGAGAATGTGGTGTGTGGACCTCGGGCCTTCTAAGGGGGATTAAAATGTTGTATATTTCAAAGTTAAATGCGTCAATCTGGTTCACTTTGAGAGCAAAATGAAGAACATTGTGCTCTTGAAAACAACGTTCTGTTTTTGTAAACATTTTTGTTCTTTAGCAGTGGATTGCAGCAAAGTGCATTTAGAATAATCAAGTACCCGACTATATATGAGGTACTTGTAACTTCACTTTTTCCATTTTCGGTTATTTTATACTTCTACTCCACTATATCTCAGAGGGAAATAAGTACTTTTCACTTCACTACATTTGTTGGACAACATAAGCGGATTCTTTATACAAAATATAAATCAACAAATAACCTGTTGTGCATTGTTAAATAGTGTATGATTATTAAGTATCAGATCATATATAATTCATGATAATAATACATTATTGTGATATCGATGCTAATACGTTTGTTCCTTTCTTTAAGCAACACTTTGAAAGCAGGACTTTTACTTGTAACTGAGTATTTTCACACTGGCATTACTTGTACTCGAGTAAAAGATCTCAGGACTTCTCCCACCACGGTGCTCTAATAAACAATTTAGTCGTTAACACATTGGTTGTAAAGATATGGATGGGCGTGGTCAATGGGCATGGTCAACGAGACGAGCTCGTTTCGAGAACGGTGGGTTGCCGACATCGCTGCAGATCCCTGGCGCCCCATGACAGTCGTGCAAGGAGTACCGCCCCTACCCGCAGGGAGAGGGACGCCAGAGGTGCTGTGAAGCCGCTAACCACTTTCCCCCGGGCGTTTACGAACCAAACTAAATGCATGCAGGTTGGCAGGCATTGCTGATTCACTTGCCTTAGGGCTAAGAAATCCAAAATAACTTAAAGGAGATTTAGCAGTCTGCTAATTAATGTTTATACTGTTCCACACAAGGAATGTAAAGTATTCATAGTTTACAGTTGAAGATCTCAGACCCAGCCACTGTTCTAACAGCTTCTTTAACTCAATGCAATTTCTTTCATCATCATGAAATAAGGTAAGAAGGTGTATTGTTATTGCCATGTCTGAACTAGGTCTGAATCGGACAATCCGACAAGTATGGTGATTGTATGCAGCGATTGGTCAGGTGTGCGGACTTATGAAAACAAGGTTCAAACTCTCTCAAGCTTTATTTTTTCCAATCTTCACATTAATACTTCCATCCCCTTTTTGTCACAAGTGCAACACCACGAATGCCTTTGAGGGAGAGATTGTCCGACTGTGTTCGCCACTATCCCCATTTGAACAATCATCGTGTCTTGTCCCCACCTTCGAGTGCGACAATTCAGAACATGTATAAACACTTTTCCCTGCAGACGTGGTTGGTGGAACCCTTACGGACGTCCAATTGTATTAGATACAAACTAGTTATTTTCAAGCATACCCTATTTCTCAATACCTCTCGAGAAACGGTGTTCCTAAAAGGCCACAAAAAACTTTCTCTTTCAAAATGTTTACCACAAAGTTGAACTTTAACCTTCTGCTCTCTATACATTTAGCAGTTAAAAAGTAAAAACTTGAAAACACGCTGGCACGGTCCTTTAGGTGTATGACAAACGCTACAAATGACAGTCCAGGCATTCTCTCGCCGAAAACAAAAGCATGCAGGCATGCAGCGCACTCATGTAACACTTGAGAGGAATGCGTGCACTCTCATCTGAACACACACACACACACACACACACACACACACACACACACCAGAATCAAAGAAGATATGTATCACACATAAAGTGACTAAGTGGAATGACGTGTGAGAGGAAAGGCTGCAGTGTCCTGTCATCCTGCTGCGGAACATAATAAAATGCACTTTGATTACATTCCTCTGTGACCAGTCCTGTCCCACTTTCCATTCTGCTCGCCGCCAGCGAGTGTTTTATGCACAGCTGCACTGTTTTCATGATGCAGGACAGCGATCTGGAGCCGGCAGGGGTGACTCACCCATGATGCATCCATTTGATGTCCTGAGCCCGAGACCTCCCAACATTTTATGTCCCACCTGCCACTTAGGTTAGAGGTGGGGGTGGTGGAGCAGAACACAGAAGAGGAGGGGATGGGGGCATTAAAATAAAGACATGTAGAGAAGGCTGCAAGATTAGTGGGGACATGGACTGACTGCATGAGTGGCTAACATGCGTTTAATGATCTGTGAATTATTGCATGTATATGCTCAGGCGAGGGGGGGGTTAACCCTTTGACGGCCACAGCCTAGGTAGTTCCTGTGTCTGTTAACAGCGCAGAGGGGTTGCATCATCTTATCAAAGCTTAGAGCCCAGTCCTCGTCCCGACTGTCCTCAGAGTGGGAGAACTAGAGCCACAAACTGGGAGACACACGGAGAGCCAGAGAGCTGGTATAACGCAACTAATATTTTATTCTTTAGTTCGCAGTTGATGTTGATTCGTTGATTCTTAGACCATTCAATTTATGGTCAAATAAATAAATGCAACTGTTTTTTAAATTGAATTTCCTTTTTCCTGCTATTCAGGCCGCCATTGGTTTCCATTCAATTATTTTCTGCACTTTTCCTCTTTTTCTTTTTGCTTCCTCTTCTTTAGTTTTCTCTGTATCACTTTATGTCAAGAGACTTAGATCTAACAGAATGTCCTGGTGAAAATGTATCGTCAAATAAATAATTGGTACAGTGTTTTAGAAATTTGAGGATATAAATATACATTTCTGTAATTCCAGGCAGTTCTTTTTTTTCTTTTTTTCTTTCTGTCCACATTTCTTCTCCCTCTTCTTCATATAGTGTCTGTATTGGTTCATGTAACAACACTATGATGGGCAGGACTCTCTCAAGAAAGATATCTAGTAGATCTAATTTGACCATCCTGGTTAACTAACAGTCAAATTCATCAAATGAACGAATACATGCACCACCACATATCAAGCTACATGATCTAAGATGCATGGTGACAGTTGAAACAGTGTTGCCCAGTCTGATGTGTTGCATTCTGGGGGACAGAAATGAGGAGGAAAATAAGCCTGACTGTTTTCTGTTCCATCAAGCTATCAGATGATTTGACCAAAATTAATTTATATTTAACCCTTTGACTGCACAGCTCAGGAGGCAGGGCTTCAGCCCAGCTGCAGAGTGAGCCATTGGTTGTAGTACGATGATTAACAGACTGCACGGCTCAGCTGCGATTGGCTGCTGAAACCTCCTGATCTGTCTCCACCAGTCCCCTCTAGTCAGGTGACTGTGACCTGTTGCAAAATCAATGTTATCAATCTGTCCTCACAATCAGCAGGACCTCCACTAACAAGGAGTTGAAAATGTATCAGCGCAATAAATTGTTCCTCTTTCTCTCCTTTGGGAAAAAGCCTAATTTCACCTTCTGTTGCTTGTTTACGGTTTATTGCAGATTCGATTTATCGTCAGGCAGTTTGGGGATCAAATGGGTTATGAGCTGTTTGTGTTTTGTTTAAACTCTTGGCCGCATAAACACTGAGTCATTATTGGATGGATATGATCATTACAAAGCACTGCTGAGGCATAAACTGCCGGTTTGTGGTGTCTCTGGTTTCAATCTGGCTCACAAACGTCATCATATGACGTCCTTTCTCCTTTCTCTCATCTATTTTGTCAGCGAAATGAATCCTGATCAAGCAAAAGTAAGTTGTAAATAATGTTGTTTTGACACAACCTGACGGGAAATGACCTCAATGACTTCTACCCGTTTGTGGTGGGAGGGGGGGGGTGTATCAATTTGTGTCTGTGCACGTCTGGGTTATTGTGAAACGTCTTTTATCCCATCCTGACTCTGCAGAATTTGTGGTTTATTTATTTATACATCTGTGTTTATCAGATCTGATCAATTGTGTATCCCCTTCTGCACTGAGACACACACACACACATACACAAACACACCGAAACACATCCACATAGTACCTGTGCGTCTGAAGTTAACCCGTCACTTCAGTTTTCAAATAACAATATATTCAGTAAATATACTGAACATTACTGATATTTACTAAGTCAAATGTCAGGGTATTCCTATTACAGGTATTTTCCTACTAAAAAGGTGACTTAAACATATTCTATGAAATGAAGAAATAAATTCATCTCTTTGACATTTTGTATGTATAACCTGAGCTTTACTTTTGTATTAAATCATTTTAATCACCAGCTTTTTTTTGTAGTGATAGAGGGATGCAGCAACAGCACTTGCACATGTTTAAAACATGTGCTTCATAACTATGAAGAGCAAAAGTCATCTCTACAGTTAAGGCTGGAACATGCTTCTCCAAAGCTGCATGTGCAGAAGGAGAACAGGAAAAAGGGTCATTTTTGCTTAGCTGCTTCTTTTATACTGTACTTGAATTGATTATAAGTGTAAGGTTTTTTTCTTTTCTATACTACACAGAATGTATTCAACACAGTATTGAGTGAAGGTCATCCGCGTTTTGGCAGTGATCAGAGCCCAACACACACTCACTGGAAGAAAATAAACTGAAAGTGTAAAAATAAGTTTCAGGTCACGGTTATGCAGGTATAGCGCAAGTGAAACGATTGTTAGACACCTGTACCGGCTGCAACGCAACTCAAGGATAAAGTATTGACAAAGGTTGACCAAAAGTAGATCAAATGTCTCGTCTTCTGTTAAAAGCTGCACTTGAAGGCACTGCACAGACCACAACCAATGGCCCGCTGACTGCTGATGTTCCCACGCGTCCTGTACAGATGTGTCTGTCTTTGTAATCCAAAAAAAAGATGTGAAACTTTTTCAAACCTCTATGAATAAGTGTATAATGATTATTCAAGATTAGGTTTGATAAAAACTTGAAACTTTTGGTTAGAGTTATAGTTTTCTTTGTATTTTTCAGCCCCTGTTCTTTATGCTTACGGAAAAAGAGATAAAACGTCAGAGGGACAAAATAGAAACCACACAAAATGAGTAAATCAGCAAGTGGTGAGGGCTAGCTACAGGCAATGTCGTCAGAGACACCCGCAGGGACTTCAAGTGACGGTCGACAGACGCTCAGACGACAGACGACGGGCTCTCAGATGCGTAGCAGTCGCCGGCTTGGTGTACTGAGCCTTGAACAAATCAGGTCAAGTTGCTTTGGTTTAGAACTGGGAGCTAGAGCGTTTAAGCTCTTGAATGCTGCGCATAAACAAATGTGGAAATAAAAGGTACTTCTCGGTTATGTTAACTGATTGCCCAATAATACTGACACACACTTCTAGCCTCTCCAGTGAGTACACCACCAAAAACACACACACACACACACACACACACACACACACACACACAGACAAACTCTATTTGTGCGTGCGTTCTGTTGACGTTGCAGCTCTGCCTCTTGGTGTGAACGGCCTGGCTCCAAAGCACCATGTACTTTTGCGGCGGACGGCGGCACTTTCAACTTAATGAGGCCATGTACTGCCTGATTCATTTACTCTAAAATACATGTTGCGGGGACGAGAGCAGGGTGTCATTAGAAATCACTTGGCTGGGACACCCAAAACAGGAACATATTCTTACTCTTTTTCATCGGCACAGAGAGGGAAAGAGAGGCAGACAAAGGCAAAGGGAGACAGGAAGAAGGCAAGGAGAGTAGCAGGAGGAGTGAGAGGGGGCGAGGGGTGTAAAAAAAAGTGTGAACTCCTGCTCCTTTATGACCTGTTAAACAGGTCATAAAGTGAGTATTCAGGGTCAGTGAGAACGAAGGAGGGAGTGGAATCTGTTCTTTCTCCGCTCTTTGGCTCCCCATTGAGCCAATCTATATGCTCTTTCTTCTCCCCTTGCATCTGCTTCTGAAAGTGTGTCAAAGCCAATCACTATGTTTGTTTCAGATATCATTGACCTCTGTGTACGCAAGCGAATCCGTGCGTGTTTTGGAAGGCAAAACCCTCCGGGCGTTTTTCTCATGCACCGACCATTCAGCATCGTACCCAAACCGCACTGCAGAGTCTCTCTGGGAAAGCGCAGCATTTCTGTCCAATGAGTTTTGCGCTGCATGCAGCTCCAGAGGTCTAATTATGCTCAGTTTGAAAGCACAGACACCCCCATGTCAAAGGCAGGCTCTATAAATCACACACAGTCATTAGTGGGAAAATATGCTTTTTTTTCTATTCTTTCGAGGGCTTGGCAATACAACATAAAGCCATGACAAATAAAAGCAATAAACTATTTATTGTCTCGGGGGTAGAAATGGTTACATCTCTCCACACAGACAGGAATGGCATTTACGCAAACGAATTGGCTGTAAACGCTTTTTATTTGAAACCCAGGATATAATTAGAAACTTGTGGCTTTCCAAGAAAGAATATGTATGCATGCATGTGTGTGTGTGTGTGTGTGTGTGTGTGTGTGTGTGTGTGTGTGTAAGCGTGCGCGACAGCATGTTTTCTTCTCTCTCTCTCTCTCACTCACTTTCTCGTCTTCATTATGCCAAGTAGCTCCCAAATATTTTGTGTCAGAAATAAAGTTCACATGAGGAATTTCACAGGTGGTCGCGGCAAAAAATACATTAGACTATATGGTCAGGAAATATGAATCTGACATGCACCAGTTGTTCAGCACGAAAAGAAGCAATCAGGTTTTCTGACGGCAAAGGAACTATTTTTGTGTCACCTCAGCTGCAAGTGCATTTGTAATTATTAACTTTATTTGGCATTCTTTTAATGCAATGGACAATTTTACTTACTTTCTTAGTTTTTAAGATCTTTCAAGTCAGCTCTCATGAATTGCAAGTCGCTCAAATTGTAATGCACGCGTACATATGCACATTTCACATAATGTGGAAGGTGATAGCTGACACTGGGCATTTGACTTCAGTATTGCTTTGTCATCCTGGTCTTCTCTCTTCTTTACATAATGCACAAGTTGCTCTTCATTCAATTGTGTTTATTACAGGGTAGCAGCTCAAGGTGTGTTTGCTGTGCCCAGTGGCCAATAGATTTTAAATCTTTTTGAAGTGCAACCTGTAAAAACAAGGTGTTGCCGTAAGGCTCTCAGTGC
The DNA here is from genome assembly GCF_004355925.1 of Anarrhichthys ocellatus. Lineage (NCBI taxonomy): Eukaryota > Metazoa > Chordata > Actinopteri > Perciformes > Anarhichadidae > Anarrhichthys > Anarrhichthys ocellatus. Next base: position 2,680,449 of record NW_022280078.1, on the reverse strand, counting down.
TTCAAAGTGTCTGAAATTCAGTTTCAAAGAGGCTGAAATTGGATGTCGGGGTGCGTTCTGCCAGTTTCATGCACCATTGTTCACAATTGTACGTTACGCCTACTACACAGACACTTTATTAACAACAGGGATAATGGTTAAGTGTATGATTTGGACGTGTCTTGTACATGTTGTACGATTTAGTTTGTTTGAAGCACATTGAGGCCTCGAGGATTGTACCTTAAGCTATACTTTTCAACGAAGAACACTGCCATGACAATAAACTACTATATAATACATTTAATGCCACACATTAAAAGTACATGGATTTAAATAATCATTTTAAATACTATCTGAAATCTAAATATTGTTTTATATAAAAGAGAATATCCTTATCTGCTTTGAAGTTTCTTTTGCAATGACAGTGTCACGGTCAGTGGACTTGTGAACAATACATTGTGGTACTGATAGTTGATGTTTATTACTGTGATCTTGGAGGTGAAATGTCAGCATGAGTGGGCACAAACATGTCCGTTACATCAGCTCACTTTCAACAGCACAAAAGGCAGACCACAAATCAGACAAAACTTTTTCAGATGTCACATATGCATGACCTCAGATTCACTTTAACTACAAACTGGCAAGTGGGGAAAGAAGGTTAATGTCCATCTCCCCGTGGCAATTACAAACAGGATAAGCTGGATGTTTTGTGGTGTTAGGTACAGTATCTTCCGGACTGTTCTCTTTTTGTAAAACAATTCACTGTCATGCTTCTCTGCTGTCTTTGTACTGACAGTTTTGCTACTACTTTTCATATATCTCCATCTGAAATCTCCTCAGTTTCCTCAAGGTTTGTGTTTATATCGGCCGACAGACCTCGTTGTCAGCGGCTCTGCAGCCTTTTAACCCAGTGCAGGTGGTATGGAAACACAACCTAGAAGAGGCAGCTCTTCAGAGAGATGTTGGCCCATGGGGTTATATTGCTTTCACTCCTGGCATCTTTATTATTGCTCTCTCTTCCCCCCGACTCCCCACAAATCAGATGATATGATGAGCACACTGAGCCCTTCCTCCCGTCTCCCCCCCTATCATCCCTCATGCCGCCGGACTCCCACAGAGACTTCCTGGCACTGTGAGAGGACCGGGATGTGCATGAGTTATGCAAGATTAATCTGCAGTTTGATGGGAAACGTGTTGTTCTCAAGGTCTCTCGCAGGGGAGACATTTAAAAGCTGGAGTGAGATTACATTTTCATTCTTCTCTGTTTTTCCACTGCTGAAAGAGGAGCACTGTGTATTTACTTTACCAACCTACTTTACTGCAACCCCATCCCGCCACCACCAACACCACCACTACTACCACTACCACTACCACACCACTGCCGCCTCACTCAGCCTCTCTGCTAAGCGATAAACAGGGGGTGCCATTAAATGCTCCCCCCACATACCCTCAATCTCCTAAACAATCTGCAGAGCTGAACATGCCCTTTACAGAATCACTGATGTAAGGAGCACAGTTAGGCTTCATGTCTTTCAGCATGCAGGAAGCACATATACGTTGGATAATTTAAACGAACGATCTACTAAAAACATATGTTCAAGAGTCAAACGCCCACCAAAAGGCAGTTCTGAAAAGATCCCACTGCTCTTTTATCATTCAGCTCGGTATGGTCGTTGGTTAAAAGCAGTATAGGCTCCAACATACAGTATATACTGTATGTACAATATACTATATTTGGCATATTTCACCAAAGTATAGCTCAACCAAAGTAAGCAAGTACAATGACTAACCTTGAAAGTGATAAAGCAGAAGCTGTGTTTAGCAATTTTTGGCAAAAGTACAAGTTTTTGGAATATATTGGCCATTTTTTTCCAATTTTGTTATAAGACTAAATCCGAGGCAACAAACTTTTCTAATCCACAAAGGGTGGTTATTGGATGCTCAAAACTACCGAATTTGTTTTTGAATTTGTTGATCAGCAGAAAACGAACTGACCAACCAATTTTGATTTATCAAGCATCAATACTAAACATGTGCTGACTTGTGCTTCTCAAATTTGAGTTCTGCTGCTTTAGGCTGTTGTGCTGAGAATAATATCATATGTGTAGAGTTTTCGCTGTAAGTTGGGTAAAACAAGCAATAACAGGCTCTTGCAACTTGTTATGGGCATCGATCATATGTATTGCTGTAACGGCATGGTCCGATGATCCATCTTACGTGTCGAACATCATGGCCACACCTCAATTTTCCCATACAGCCTGTCAGCCCTTTCACATGTAGGCTATGCCGTGGAAGCCATCCATTAGGCCACAGCTAGGTGCTGCTCAGAGCAGCTGCTAGCCGGCTAAGTGCAGCAGCAAAGACGCATTTTAGTTGAAGGGCTCCACATCGCGACCTAATCAGTCACCCGCAATCCAAACAGCACGTCAGGCGCGCAGGTTTAGCAAGCGGCGTGGTTCAGCCAGAGCCACTCTGCAGCTGGTGTGCAGGACATGCTGCCTTTTAGCCCATTCTGGCACACACCTGCTCAATGTCAGGTCAGGCTCCAACATGTGTCAAAATATACAGGGGTTACATTCATACATAATCGGCCGTATTCTGGCCTTTTTGGCACGACTCTCTGCAGCGCTATAACACCTGTCCTTTTAGCTTTTATCATTTCAAATCCATAAGCTCCCTTTGCTTTCCATCATCTCTCTGTAATAAAAACTTTTTTACATTACATTACATTTATTTAGCTGTCAATTTTAACCAACGCAACTTACAAATACAGTAAGTGCATTAAACCGTGTGGATACATCCCAAAATTGCAAGAATCGTGAAAGTACACAAGGGTCACTTCACGAAAATTCCCCCCGAAATAAAACTACATATTGGTATTGGGATATTTGTTTGAAGAGCTGTTTTTAGGGCTTCTGGGGGTGAGTCAATGTCAAGTCACCAGCAAATGTCTTTTAGGTCTTTGAGTACTGATCATTACATTTTTTAAATTCTTCTGTGTGTTATTACTGCTTGTCTTGTGTTGTTAACCACTTGGAGAAATTATTTAGTTGTTGTGGTGAGTGTGCGGGCAAACTGTTCGCTACTTACACATCTAGCAGACATGGAGTAACATTAGCCTTCATTTTAAGTCATGTTTCTGGCCACCTGATGGATGTAAATTGAACATTCAATCTGCTATAAAACCCTGTTTTGGTCTATGACAACTTCTGAGGGAAATATCTGGTTCTTACAATCGGTTCACCAAAACATTGTTGAAGGAGATGAACATCAATATAGCAGCAAACAAATATTTGCTATGTAAAGATTCATGTCGACCTGAGAAGAGAATGAAGTCACTCTCCCTCTGTGTGTTGTTATCAGAGCTTTTCTGGGATTTGTCTGCATAGCTGGGACGTATATGCTTTTAGTGCATGTTAGTGCATCTGATGCACTCCACTGGTTAGCTCATGGCCGCCCTCTGCACTGCTCTCATATGGTGGTTACAGCTGGTAATGCCGTCCCAACTGACAGTCGTTACGGAGGCGTAGCACCCACCCTCCAGTTCCCTCTCAGGTAAACACGGTTAGCTCTGTCATCACGTTTGACGCTGTTTGAACCAACCGGCTGGTTGTCGCCATGTTGAGAGCCTTTGAGAGGCAACGATATGCTCCCATTATGCCATCTTGCACCTTTAACTTTGAGTGTTTGCCATTTGGTGCTGGAAAGGTAGTGTAAAGTTGGTGAGAGTGGACCAGAACGGGTAAAATTGTGGGCCAAAAAAAAAGCAGAATTCTGTAAAAATTAATGGCGGGTTTGACACCATTAGATAGTAATTTCATCCATTGTTGATATTGAGATATTGATTAAAGCAGCTATAAGTCTGACTCTTTATAATGAGTGAAAGTGTCTGTGAGATGTATGCCACTACACAGGATCTATAGAGACATGAAGAACATGCCCAGCTCCCCGGATGTAACATCACATGTTGCATGGTCGGTGCAAGGCTCACCACTCCAAGATCCAAGCTTAGACACCTCTCTGTGTCTCTCTCCCGCACTGTGTCATGCTTTTCTTCTGTCTGCTCTTCTTCCTTGAGTCTTTTTAAAATCTCAATCCCAATGCATTCCCTTGAAAATCAGGCCTATCCAACTCTATTGTTGTGTATTCTATTCCAACCACCATTACCTGGGGAAAGCGACAGAAAATGGATGGATGGATCTATTCTAGTCTGTTTGAAGAGGAGCTACACTGCTGGCCTTTTCCTGCTGCCGACCTGTGGTTACAGTTAGAATTTGTGACAGTTAGGTTTAATATTGCAATCCTCTTAGTGAGGACTTTGCAGGGAAACACTCTCTGATCCCGTCCACGCTGCAGGGCCGAATGTCTTCTAGAAAGCGTGGAGGAGTGTTGAAGCTGTTGTGCCTGGTGAGCGGCGAGCCTGAAGACTTCTGAGTGGCGCTAGCTATGTGTGTCAAGACAGGAAGGGGAAACTGATCCTCTTAGCAGCCTGGAATTGGCCCACTCTCAGGAAAGTGTCACTTGAGTTGGTCAACTTGAGAGCGCCAGGCGAGATTGTCTTGCCTTGTATCTCCTTCCCGTAGCAGCCTCCTCCCTCCGCCCGGCCAGCAGTGGGAGGACTGCTGACCTAAAGACAGATGGCAACTGCAACCTCATGACTGTGATCTTTCCTCAGCATGCTGCTAAGTATGCCTTACCTGGCCTCCAGGCATGAGTTCAATCCAAGGTGCCACACTGCCTGTTTGACCAATTAGAGGGAGCCTCTGCTGGGCAGGACTCAGACCTCCTGCTGAGAGCTGCCAGGCATATCTAACTGTAGCCCAAACAAACGGCACAGACTTCACCACAAACACATCATAAGCCCAAACTTTTCACTTCTCTTTGCTCCCACATGCAGCTGTCTTGATTAAAAACCGAGTTAACTTTTTTTTTCTTCCCTCTTCACCTTTTCTAGCTCTACAAATTCCTCTTTCTGTCTTCCTCTGCTCACCTCCAGATGTTTCCTTAACCGTGTCATAAAGACAGTGACAGAGAGCAGTCAGGCTATGTTTATTATTTGAATTTATTGAAAACAGATAAAACAGAGTTCATTGCTTTAGAGCAGCCCCCACTACAGCAATCAATAAAGAGCGGCCGGCATTTAATAGATTTCAATGAAAGCTGAACCATTATCTCTAGAAAAAGGGTGAAAAATGAACTCGCTGTATGAGTCTCACATGTTATCATGAGAACACTTTCTGGAATATTTATTCAAACTCCTGTGTAAGTCCTGTGCTTTCCAAGAATGTACACACGCAAGTCCCTATGATGGCCGTGGAAAATGTGGACATTTTCAGGTTTATCCAAGTAGGAAAACACATAAAAACTGAACAGGGCTGTATTGACAGTTGTTTACCTGCTTCATATCCACAAAAAAACCTAAAGGGAAATTCTAACCATTACCGACACAGTTACAACAACAACTATAGGCCTTGAACTTTCTGGAAAAAATGATTCTGTCAGTCTTAACCTCCAAACAGCCAAATGAATGGGGTTTGAGGATGGTGGTTAACAAGACAGATGTTTACCCCCCAAGTTGGCATCCTACAAATGGTTTTATCCAAATCTACTTTACTACAACTACCAAAAGAAAAGAAAAGGCAATTTTAAGTATTAGGTGGTAATGCTAGATGTCAATTGTGATTATGATGGAACTAGCAGATTTCCAACGTCCATAAACTAACCCCTCTATTTCTGTACTGCATGTTCACCAGATTATACTACATGCATACAGTATTGTTGTTTAAATGCCCCAAAACATCTCAGATGCAACTACAGTATCAGCCTTCAGCAACGAACACAGATCTTCATGTTCCCCCATGACGGACGAGGCCTGTCCTCGCTGTCAGCGCCCCGGGTGAGTTAAGGAGCACCAAATGATTTTCCCGAACACAAAGTGGCAGAACATATTATTTATGTTTTTTTCCCCCGTAAGCCACAGTCAACATCATTCAACTAAAATACATTTGAATCATTCTCCTGATAGGAAAAGCAAGCCAACTATGTACAACAACAGCAGTGAGTCTCCTACTACCGTAATTACCGTAGTTGTGCACACAGTTTTCCTGTGAGCTTCCTGTTAGAGATATCACCGTGTTCCAAAATGTCTGTAATAATTACTCATCATTGACAAAAATTGGACAAAAATCTTAACTCAATATCCACTTATTGGCTTTTTTCTTAGGTCTACAACCTCTTGTCAGCGTGTTCATCAGCAGATGGAGTTTGCTCAGCTGTCTCTTAGGTCTCACTTATGCCTCTTGATGACAACTAAGCTTTTTCTATGAGAACAGAGCAAGATGTTTGAAAAAAATATATTTTTTTGTAATTTTCTGTCAGGTGACTCGCAGATTGACCAACTTAGAATTTCCACCCTCACACTGACTTAACCCTTACACACTGTTCATATTGAATGCCTTCACAGTATGGTTCGGGTTAATTTTGACCCAGACCAAGAATTCCCTCATCTCATAGTAAGTGTCTATACCAAATTTTAAACTACAGATCTATTTAGAATGTCTAAATAGGCTATGTCTCATTGATAAATGTATGATTCATCCTTAATACATGTTTCAGAGAGCAGGGAGAGTGTATTTTTTAAGTTTTACAACATTCGTTTTTGGAGAAAAACATCTACTATTACACATTATCATGTCCTGTTTAACATAAGACATAAAAACATAAAAGCCATAATGACTTAAATATATTGTAATGAATTTGAAAATGGCATGAACATTCTGGAACTGTTGGAATTTATAATACAACCATGTTTAATCATTGCAACCATTAAACGCTGTCCTCACTGCTATATCATAAGAAATCATGATTATCAATATTAATTCAACATTTACCACTGAGAACACAAAACATTACATAATAAAATGCTTATTATAAACTAGTCAGTAATCAGTCAGTAATCAGAGTTTTCTTCCACATTGTCTTCCTGCTCTGACACATCCTCCAAATCACTATCAACCTCCTCATCTTGGAAGAACAGATCAAGGGCCTGTTGCACACTAAATCTTGCTGCCATGATGTCAGTCACTGAAATGGCAGCTCAGGTACCTTTATAATGTCACTTTAGGAAAAGTCATCAATTTTCAGGCATAAAGAATGACGTTTAGGGTATTTTTACTGCTGTCAAATGTCAAAACGGGTCAAATTTGACCCTCACAGTAAGGGTTAAGAACTGTAACTCTGAGGGTGAAAAACACCAAGAGAAGATCCACTTTAAGCACACTGTGGACCAACTGTATAGCGCATTGTGGTAAAATTGAAAGTTGCCCCACTGAAAAAACACTAAATAACTGTCGACATGATTCATGGTGCAAGGCAGGTCAACGTTTCTTTGAAGAAAGGGATATGCTGGTCATAACATGGTCAGCGAGTGCGGTGCGTGCTGATGGTATAGCTCACATATGAATAAAGCATATGTTGACAGCAAGACAATTTACTGCTCAATTCACTTGTGAAGGAAGGAAACAAATAAATCTGTCTAGATCCTTTCGTTCCCACAAAACCTCAAATTATAAAGTGCATTGTGCCAGTGTTACTGAGGACCGTCATTGACTTTGGGTTTCCAATTAATGATTTACGGCCTGAAATGTGTTGCATTGCTACGAAGAGGAATGTTGACTGGGACGAAGGAGAGATTAATAACTAGAGAGAATATGAGTTACCTTGACAGGGAGAAGACAGAGAGGGTGAAAGAAAAAAGGTGCATATGCCAAATGAAGACAAGATTGATGAGTAAGACAAATAGCATCTCTTATTGCAGTTCGCTGAGACTGCAACATAGACGGGTTGAACATGTGCCAGCAGTTGTCTGATCTTTTTATTGTCCTGAGGCAAATTACAGCTCTGTTCCTACTCTGAGATCTGGAGGATGCCAATGGATGTGCAGAACAAGGTGAATGTTATGTTGCGTTGCCATTGGTTGACTTTCTTCTGCATTGCATAATATCTGATCAGGCAAAAATGAACTTGAGAATGTCATATCCATTTGGCTGTTTATATATTGTCTGAAGACTGGTTTAACAGCTATCTTCAGCCAGGCAAACAATAACAGCACATTAGGATTAACCCTGTCCTCTTTATGGTATGACAAAATAAACTCTATCTGTATATCCTACTGTATTCACACAAAGGGGGCAGTTTCCCAAAACTGTCTTTTTGCTGAATTAGTTTAAACGGTAAGGTGCTTTAGGTAAATCATACCCTGGACGGATGGGCAGACAATAAACAAGCCAAAGGTCAGAAGATGAATATTTCAGACATGAAAAAATGCAGGAATAGAAAAAAAGTCAAGTAATAAGAAAACTAATCTTAGCTGGAGATGTTTTCTTGCTATTCTGGGGGTGTTTGATTACCCTTTGCTTGTTTTTCATAATGCAGTCTCAACACTTTTTCTGCTTCTGTGGTGGAAATCACACAATGGCCAATACTGATTGCTTTATTTTCTCAGTGTGTACCCCCCTCTCGCGTTTGTTATTGCAGAACAGGAGGATATGCTGGACAGGGGGGCGATGCTGAGCCGGCAGAATCTGAACATTTTTTTTTCTAATAATTTGAAATCCTGTGGGGGGCCATTCAGGAGAAAGGTGCAGGCTCGCCGATGGGACTCATGGGAGAGAAGAGTGTGTGTGTGGGGGGGGGGCGTGTGCGCAGTTAGCTGTAGCTGGTGTTCTGACTGACATGTGCATCTGAACAGCTTCTACAGACCAGAGCAGTAAAGCAAAACCTCTTTGGCTGCACCTTCCATTGAGCATGTGGTCGCGCACAAGTTATATGCAAAAAAAAAATCATTGTTTTTGTGGGTTAACATGGAGGCCACCTACACATCTGCCCAGAGGAATGTTTTATCAGTATTGCATGTGGGGGGTACCACCAATGGCATTCACTCACATACCTTTGATGTCAGCAGGGGATGTGGCCAGTGGTGTGGAAACCTCCACAGGTTTGGGAACAGTCAACACAGAGGAAATCTTCCCTGGCACAGCATATTTATCTTCTGGTGGAAATCTGCATATGTGCACCTTTTCTGTAACATAAAATATGATATCAATACTACTGAGAGTGAAGATAACCCAACAGTCATTCTGCCATCTGCAGCTCCCGATACTTGCCTGTCTTTTAACAAGAGGCCAAATTAACAGATGGAAACAAACACCTTTGCTCTTATGCCAGAGCATGAAAGATGATCGGTCCTCAGTAAATTATTATAAGGGTTTAAAAGAGTTGAGCGTTTTAGCAGCTCTCTCTCTCTCTCTCTCTCTCTCTCTCTCTCTCTCTCTCTCTCTCTCTCTCTCTCTCTCTCTCTCTCGCTCTCTCTCTCTTCTGACTGGATGTAGCGGTCCCTCATATCGGGGCTCTCCGTTTACATTATTCATACGGAGGAGGGTGTGACTTGTTGGCTCTTTTTCCGCCTGTATAAAATGAGAAGTTCGCGTAAAACAAAATACAGATGGAGAAGGCTAGCTGGCTCGCTGTGTCACAGAAAGTCCCCTTAAGCCGACGCGACAACTCACATACTGTCCCTTTGTGACCAGCTTAATCCGCAGAATGCCCGGTCTCTGCGTGCTCTGTCTCGCCGCCGCACTGGCTGCGTTCAGCGGGCTCGCCGGCACCGTGGGGCCGGTGGTCCGATGCGAGCCTTGCGACGCCGGGGCGCTCCTGCAGTGCAAGCCGCTGCCGAAGGACTGCGCCGAGCGCGTGAGGGAGCCCGGCTGTGGCTGCTGCATGACGTGCGCTCTCGGCGAGGGACTGGCGTGTGGAGTGTACACGGCGCGCTGTGGCTCCAGCTTGACCTGCCAGCACCAGCCGGGGGAGAGCCGACCCCTGCAAGCTCTGTTGGAGGGACGGGGAGTGTGCTCCGGCACCGCGTCCAAAAAACTCAACGGCATTCTCATACCGGTGCCAAAACAAGGTAAGACGCGCTGTTATTATTTGCGCTTTTCACGGTTTGTTGACAATCCTGTTCCTTTTATTGTGCGTGTGTTGTTGTTGTTGTTATTTTGTGCATTTGACAGGCGCTCTCCCCATGAGGTATTTCTCTGTGTTGACCAGGTCTTGGGTGTTCCCTGCTCATGGAAAAAAAACGATTAAGTGCGTCGTATTGATTGTGGATGAGATAATGATCCTTAGACTGATCTACTGAAGATATTAAGGCACAAGTAAATATGTGCAAAGTGTTTTCAGTGGGCTTTTTTGCAGCATGCCACAATGAATAACACAATTTTAGTCGTGGGCTTTTTAGAAGGGGGACTTGACATTGCACAGTGATGGTGGGTTTGCCCGGGTTAAACAAGTCCCATAGGCTCCTGAAAGTTTCAGTGGATAACGACAGCTTGGGTTGGAGGTTTACGCAGCAATTAATCTTTGCTTTCCCACCAGGCGGACACTTTCTTTCCCATGTGGGCACATCTTTGGACCATCATGCTTAAATTGCCAAATTAAAATTAAGGAATTAAAAGATTGTCGTTTTTGCCGTTTGCAGATTGTTTGTTTTAAGAAAAGCAACACTGCTCTTTCTCACTAACACACACACACACACACACACATAGCCACAAGCAGTCAAGCACACACACGCACGCAGCCTGGCTCCCTCAAACCAATAGTTAAGGAATGCCACATACATACTGTAAGTATACAGTATTTAGCTGAGGCTGAGCGTAGACCATGTCCTTGTCTTCTGTAATGTCCTCATTTTCCTTCAAGTAAAGCTCATGGATTTTTGTACACAGCATGAAAATATGTGCTGCTGCTTTCCTGATCCAGGATGTGGGCCAAAACATGTCGGGTGTGTGGCAAAGGGGGGGGGTGGGTAATCATTTCTCTGAGTTACCCATAAGCATCCAAGACACACTCAAAGACAGAGTGCACTCTCAAGTAATTACCAAGGAGCCCAAACTGCATATTTAACATTGCATGCCACCCAGCCAATATCGAGGGACCTTATATCTGCATGGTGTTTTGTGTGAATGGATGCACGCTGCTCACACTGGTGAAACGGCACACATGCCACCTACATGTGAATACACACTGTTGTGTGTTTAGGCACTGCTGACGTCAGGCCTCCAAGAGCCTCTGTGTGTTTTCTTCTTCCTGGTTATTTGGTTTGGCCAAAGTAATGTGTGGTGTGCAAGCACTCAACAGTCACATTGTCATACACACACAGACATGCTTATGCATCCACCAGCGGGTGCACACACTTACTTTTTCACTTCCTGTAACTTAGCCTGTATATTTCTCTCTTTACTGCTTTCCCTCTTGTTCTGTCATTTTATATAAACTTATTTATATTTGCAGCATCTGTCTAACAGCAGTGAGACAGGTATAAATGCATGCTTATTTCCAGTATCTCCACCGTTGGAGAGGGGGGGGGGGGGGGGGGGGGGGG
>NW_022280078.1:2658819-2668933 GCF_004355925.1 Anarrhichthys ocellatus | reverse complement strand
GATGTTGGAAATGATCCTAAGCGCCCCTGTTGGTCAGAGTGTGTAAGTGCAGCCCAGTGGTTCCACCACCATCAGTCCCCATGGAGCTCCAGAGCAGCCTCTCCTCCCAGACATTTACAAGCTCTCCTCACCGCAGTTTGTGCTGTTTACCCCTGTCCCATTATACAAACAAATTGCGTAATGTGTTTATCTAAAACGCCCCAGACTTTCTTGAAAGGTTATATAAAAGTGTATATTGACAATAAAAATTAATGCTTGCTGGAATCTTAAATAAGGGCTCAATATTTCTGTCCCTGGTTATGGACATTTATGGACATTTTTGTAGGGTTCAGAAAAAACATGTGGAGGCTATATCAGGTCAAAGATCACTGTTGGTTTCTGGCGCTGTCTTGTTCCAGTTGATGTTGTTGTTGACATCCATGTTGTTATTCTAAGTTCTGGGGAGCCTGGGAGACTGCGGAGCCCAATCACGTCACTAATTGATCAGGTGGTCACGGAGAAAGGGTGGGCTGCCAGCCTGCCTGCCCACACGAGCTACACCCCTGCATGCCCGTCCGCCGCCCTCACCGCAGCTCTCAAACACAAAATCTGCTTTGAGTTAACGTTTTAAAACTGTTTGGGTTTGTGTGAGCCGCTGCATGTGTGTTCCCATCGTCCCTCTGCCTCCTCGGGACGTCTCCAAACTCAGTTAGCACTTCTAACTGTGGCCCCGTGGCGGCTTGGCTGACCGGGTGGCACATGGCGGGTAGTTTGGTTCTCTCCTATATTAGGGAGGAGTGTTTGGAGCCCCCTCCTCTATTCCTTTCGGTCAGATGTTGCCCACTCTGTCTTTAATGATTTGACTGAAATCTTTGCCAGCACCACAGGCTATTAATATATCTGCTCCCTCGTCTCCCACTTTACCTCTTACTGCCCTAACCTCTTCCTCTTTTAGCCCCAATACCCGTTTCCCCTTCCCTACACCGGCACTGCACAACATGTTCTTCTTTACAGCAAAGAGTCTTGCTTACACTCAGTGTGTCTCTGTGACTATCTCTTGGTCTGCATGCTGTGGAAATTTGTGGATATGAAATCGTCATGTTTCTGTTTATTACTTGGCTTCAGCTCTGGCTCCAAACAGCCCACAAGGCAATGAGCTAACTTTGTTTCGTCTCTTTTAAACAGGCCTCTCTTAGGCAGTCAAGACTTCTCTGTTGGATTAAGAAAAGCAGACACTGCTGACATTAAAATGTTTCACCAGAGTACTTAAGTAAAATCCTAGCTGAGAAGTAAATTAAGGGAAAAATGTATGACGATATTTAGGAGCTGATTCCCTGTTTTTGCACCACATAGAGTTTTATGGTAAGATATCATTATAAGCTTTAAAGGGAAAATTTGCCACCTTTTATATGGATGTCAAATCCTTGTTAGTTAATGCTGTGTTGCCTTTAAAGGCATTTTTCTACTTTGTATAGATAATTTGTTTATGCTCATTACAAAATGAAAAGATAGTATTGTAATGTTGTCTTTTCGTTCAAGTCATGATCACTTCCGGTTTTGTCACTTCCTGTTTTGTCACTTCCGGTGTGTCACTTCTGGTTTTGGTAGCTTCATTGGTTGAAGTCAAACAAAAGAGAGCCACATGCTCAGAGGTGTAATCTGCTCGCATCCACCTGGAAGCATCCTAGGAGCAATGCTGGAGCAAGTACTCTACTTGACATTGGACATAGTGGGCATTTTATATCAGTACAGTTGTCTTGACAAATGGGTTTGATGTGTCACTTAAATAGGTTTGTGTTATATGTAAGTTTGGAACAATGCCAGTGTTTTTATGAATGTTTGTTGATGTCCAAATGATCTATGTATGTTTGTATTTACAATAACACTGAATATTTTGTATTGTTTGTATTTTCAGTTTTCACCACACAACATGTTAAAGGAACAAAGTGACAGTAAAAAGGGTGAAAATTACTACGACTCTGTCTTCATTAACTGTGGTTTAGCTCGGTGTTTAAATCAGAGTTTCGACACACTGAACGAGAACACTACAAATGCAGTTCATTGAAGCAATCAATTCTTCAGTGCGTGCTATATTTACCGCAAAAGCTGTTCTTTCTGCATCCAGCGCCGTCATTTGACGTAGTTGGAGGCAAGGAAGAACTACATTGTTTTAATTGACTCGGAGGTTCAGCCGGCGGGGATCCTCCGGACGTCAGTAGTTCACGCACAAGCATACCGGCATTTAGGCAGTGCTGGCACGGCTCTACAAGCACGACAACTCAGCTTCCTCTGTTTAAATAGCACTGAGGAATTTATTGCTTCAATTTGCTACATTTATGATTGGTCATCCACAAAACGGTTACACGGGGTAATTTTATGCTTTTACTCCATCAAGGCAACTTAGGACCAGGTCACTTGTCAAACCCAGACGATTAGCCTGCAGAGTCTGTTTTAAACACAGTTTCAGATTCATAAAACCTTTATTCTTTTTCAATTCAGGTCACATACGACAGATAAGTGTAGTGATTTTTATTATCTGGGTTTTCATTTCGATACGAAACACTTTTTTACTGCTATAAATGGTGCATAAACAGAGAATCCGCCACCAAATTTCATGATGTATGTATTATCTTCTACGAGTTGGATGTTAACCTCAGCATTGTTCAGTAAGAATGAAACATCTTAAACAGACCGTTTATGATCTGAAAACTGATGACTCACCTTTACCCCTTTAGAGAACACTGGACATCAGGTAGAAGGCTGTGCCAACGTGACCGCGACGGTGCCAGTGTTGTCCGGTGTGACGACCGTGAAGAGCGGGCTCAATCGGGGGTCGATGGACACCAGGCCTCCTCTGCACAACAAGCTGATCCAGAAAGATCAGAACAGGAAGACCCAGAGCTACAAGGTGGAATCGGTGTCAGGAGGAGCCAATATGGACATGCACAACTTCTCCCTGGAGAACAAGAGGGAGATTGAGTATGTAAGTTACACCCAGCGGCAATGAGAAGTCTGTAAAAATAGTTAAAACGGTAAAGGCAGAGGCATCAAGACAGCTGTATGACTGTGAAATTAAAAGAAATGACTAGCTGGATGTTTTGTCTTGGCTTAAAGCCGTTAGCTTGCTAGCTATTTATTCCTCAAGCTTCTTTGTATTTTGTTTAAATTATTTACCATTGGACGAATTTCATATTGTTGGCCTTTCGAAGACAGACATCGTTAATAATGTCATTGAGCAACAAAACAATTTTAGCTTTTTATACAGGACATTTACCTTTGGACAAAGTAACATTTTAATCAAATGAAGTGGCCATTTGAAAACATGACGCTACCCAGGGAGAAGAATAGAACCAGAGAGGCTAAAATGTTCTTTTGCTAGCTAGTAAGTGCTAATGTTAGCTACCTTGTATTATGCACGCAATATTTATCTTATGACAAATTAAAACTTGAAAACAATAGTGTTTCAAAAATGTACATTATGAACCACACGTAACCGCTGAAAAGGAAAGTTTCACAAAGAGTGACTAAAAACTGCAAGTCAGCTATAGCGTTAACCGCGGCAAAGCTTTCATTTGAGGTATTCAGGCCTCTTCAGAGTGAAGTCTATCCATTAGTGCAGCGTCGTGGGTTTTGTGTCTTGTCAGGATACTTTCACTGAGACATCACTGAAATTACATAAATTGACGATGTATTGCAAAGTAATTAGCTACATGTACAGAGCTGTGTCTTTGAATTACAAAATAAATGTAATTATTATCAGTTACTGTAAATTTCGGCTTCTAATCAAAATGTTGGTGATTACAAAGGGATTGCATCCAAATATGTTCTTTTTTTGTAAAGTAATCAGGGGCATTGTAATTAAGGTGACACGGGTTCACAATTTCTCAAGGCCGTCTTACAACTATTGTTAGGTGCCCCTATAAACGTTGAAACAAACAAGCATACAAACATTTTCTATGCCATAAAACATTTTCAAAGCTTTTGTTAATATTGGCTTGGCCCATGTCTTTATTACTATCTCTTTATTATCTATTTTATTCTTAATTACCACCAACCTCTGTCGCTAGGCATCAGCACCATATGCCTTGGAGAGACAGCAGCCTGCAATTTATTCATTCAATTCCTACGAAATGACAAGAAGTCAGGGGAGAGAGATGGGGAACGACTTGCAACAAAGGTCCACCTTGGGCAAACTGCAGTAGACAATTTGAATTGTCACAGTAGAAAAAGCGCAGGTGCAAATAATAAAATGAATCAGCTGCTTTGATGTCAGGGTCCTGGTATTGATCATGCTGGCCTTTGTCACTCTCACTGGAGCACTTAAACAGAATGGAGGAATCGCTAGTGTTATTAGTAACACCTGTGCTATTCCTACTATGTCTGCTTGCCATTTGTTGGAATCGAAACACCTACAGACTGCGAGCTCTCCATGGCACATGGTTGCAGTTTGCAAGAATGCATATCACTGTCAACACGTGGTGTGTTTGCAGCCTCGAGCGTGTGCAGGAAAACACAAGACACAAACACTTCGGGGAATCTCAACAAAACATTGCTTTGCAGAGCAATTTGTGGTTAAACACTCCACAGGCTTTTAGGTTATCTACTGTAATTTAAACGACATATTTTTGGTTGTATTCTATCAAACATTTTGTGCGACAAGGTACCAATTTTCGGACCCAAGGTCTCATTTTCGGACCCTCAGTGGGATCATTCATCACAGCAACTGGATGCTCTTCAGACAAGCAAAAACATTTCAATTTTCCAAAAATAGCAAACTCAGTTTTAGGGACTTAAAAGAAGCCGCGCAAGACATTCAAATGATTCAATTTTGATGTGATGTTGCAGCCATGAAATTTATGGCCATCCACGATTTTAATATATCTCTTTATGTAAGTATCAATTAGCCCAAAGGTTGTGTTTGACCAAGCAGAAACCAAAAATATGTTATCATACAGTGTACATGGGGGGGAGTTAATGGGACATTCAGGGCTCAGGAGGTTAACATTTATAGACTCTTATGTTCACCATGAACTTATAACTGTAATTGCATGGACACTCATGTTCCTCATGTCCGTGATTGTGTTGGGATGAGTGTGTAACACTGGCCGTGTTTGTCGTGTTGCTAGGGCCCGTGTCGGCGGGAGATGGAGAGCATCCTGAGCGGACTTAAAATCAGCAATGTGCTCAATCCGAGGGGCTTCCGCATACCCAACTGTGACAGAAAGGGCTTCTACAAGAAAAAACAGGTGAATGGCTCTCCACTCTGTTTCATCTCTCAATTTCTGTCACACACTTAAACACACACACACCTGCGGACATGCAAAAAGACCCACCGCATGCCTGAACACTTCCAAAGAATCCTCTCCGACTCATCCCACCCACCCACACATGCCCAATCCCCCCCTTTTTTTTCATCTTTTGTTTTTGCAGCTCGGGTTGCCTTGACAGCCACATCAACACTATATTATCAGAATGGCTAATAACCATGTATTACTCCGGTAAATGCACTGCAGCCGTCTGACTCATGCCTCACAGGAAATGAAGTCGGTCAGGTGTGTTTGTGGGTGTGTGGTGTGGGAGAGTGTGGGGGGTAGGGATGTAAGAATGTGGTCTGGGAGTGTGTGTGGCACGGTAGATGTGGCGGGAGGGGAGTGTATGTATGGTGCTTGTTTGATGGCGGTAGTTTTGGTGAGGGTGTGTAGGTGTGGGGTGCTGTTGGTGAGGTAAAGAAAAACAAACAGGCTACTAACTGGTTTAGTTTTTCTTGTCGGTGGTACAGCAGACTCAGGGCCACCCATAGCCTGCTCATTTGTAAGACGGGGGAAAAAAACAAGGAAGCTAAACTTCATTTGGAGTAGTCCGGCGGCTGATGTGCTGACCTTAAGGGGAGGGAGCGATGAGGCGGGGAAGGCTGAGGATAGATGGGAGCTGCGGTGGGGCATTGTTGAGACACACGGCATGTCAAATAAATACCACCATCACATTTCCTGAGGTTGGGAGCCTTATCGGAGGGATTCCACAGAGCTAGAGCCCGTTCTGAGAAATGCATGAGTCACCAAAAAAAAAAAAAAAAGCCACAAGAACCATGCGTCAGAGACCAACTCGAGCCATAACAGACACACACACATACACAATAAAATCATCCTCTCAGATTCCCACCTCACTCTTTCCCCAAAGTCTCCAAAGTGAGGTTTCATCGCTACTTTCATTAAAATCAGACATTTCGTCGTTCTTTTCCCGGATTCCATCAACAAATACCTACCAGGAAAGCGTCAGCTCTGGTCTAAGTGTATGTGTGTGTGTGTAAATGTGTGTGTGCAGCAGTGTGCCAGCCCTTTTCTCAGAGGGCCGGTGGGGTGCAGAGTGTTGTGTTAAATTCATCCGAGGGGATGTGCCTTCACGGTGTGTTGCAGAGATTTATGACCGGAAACACAGCGAAGAGGAGACCGTGTGAACCGTCTAGGGTGACAATACTGTGAAAAGAAGGGAGCAAGGGGGGGGGAGGAGGTGGGAGGGGGGGGGGGGGGGGGGGGGGGGGGGGATGGGTGAAGGACTAAGCAGAGGAAATAGGGGCATAACCATACACATGATACACAGGCTGCCTTCGTATCTCAAAGTGATATTGCACCCGAAATCTTTTAATATCAAATGCTTACGAACTGTTGAAAGGTGGCTGGTAAGAGCTGGTAGTTTTATCTTTCATTTTCCAACAAATAGTGCCAGGAGTCAAACAGGGAACTAACACACCCTTTTTACTATACATAAGTCTCTTTTGTGCATTCCTTATAACGGATTAGAAAACAGTAGATAACTGTGACGGTTCTCACACAAAGAAACAATAACATGCAGGCATTGTGTGAGAATTGCAGATGCGGAAAATCTTTCTCTTGTTTTTTGGCTATAGTCAAGAATCCAGCTACATTGCTATTGTTTCAATCCCATCCCGGTGACATCGGCAACAAGCACTTCTTGCTTTTACTTTGAATGAATACAGATGTTTTTGCAGCAGTTTTTTTGTTTTATCAGGGATACTTGATCAGTATGTGATATTAAGTAGTACTGCAGACTCTGCACTGAAAGTCGCACGGCCACTGCAAAGTACTCACTGCGGAGAGGGGAGTCATATTCAGAAAAAAGGTCCAGAGTTCCTGATGAGCATCTTGGATTCCTGGAAAAGAAAAGCATCTGAGGTCGGATTAGATTCATGTTGTCTACTCAATTGGTGATACGTTTTCACAGCACAAGAAAATGATCATAGAAATATTTGCTCCCTTACGGTCCACTCCACATACAATGCTCAGTATGTTGCAAACATACTGCGCTCTGCCAAAGTATGGCTGTACACACACTGCTGTCATTTGTCACTCTTCACATTTGGCACTTGTGACTAATTGAATGTACTGAGCAAACGGGTGGATTGTGGGAAAGCGGAATCTACATTAAGGATAACGTTTTTGTTTTTTTATAAAAACACTTTTTAACAGCCACTTTTGTAAGACTACAGAGGGTGAGTCTTGATACTAGAAGGATTGATTAGGGGGTGGAATCTTGTTTTAAGGGTCTGCTATCACAAGGAAAAAAAGTCACAGGCATGCATGTGTGTGGTTTTCTGTGTACATGTTGCTGGTAATATGAGTGCCCTAGCAGTGGAGGAGAAGGTTGAGCAGGGTAAGCCCTACCTCGCCTACGGAGAAACCTATTTTTAGCAGCAGTTATATGAATTAGCCCAGTATCCCAGTTCAGGCCACGCATGCCCAACACTGACCCACTCATTACACCCCTCAAAGTCTCACACTCACTTTTCCTCTCTCTCTCTCTCTCTCTCTCTCTCTCTCTCTCTCTCTCTCTCTCTCCTCTCCCCCCCTGTCACTCTCAGTCTGTCTCTCTCTCTCTCTTATTCATCATTTCACCCACCCATCATTACCCCCATTGTGCCCTTCCCTACAGTCATCCACTCGTCTTTTGTTCTGCCTGCCCGCTCCATCATTCGGTCCATCCTGCCCTTCCGCCCACCTGGCTTTTTCCTTCCTTGTTTGGCCACGAATCACCCCGCAGAGGGTTTGTGAATGGGACGACAGTGTCTGTGTCTCTCTGTGTGCTCTTTCAGAGTTAAGTGTGTGTGTGTTGAGAGGAAGAGGAGGTGGAGGAGGAGGAGGAAGAGTCAGTGGGTTAAGGATGTGAGCCAGGTGCCTGCGTACCCTTATCCCTCCTCCCCCACTGTGTCCCGACAGTGCCAGGCCCATAAGGACTGACTTATTGAGCGTGACTCAGAAGGATCTGTGGAAACGTACACACCGACCACAATGGCTTTATAATAACGGGCCAACCTTCGGGGACCCAGACATCTATTTTCACTCTGTCTCTCTCTCTCGTTCCGTTCCCTCCCTGGAGTTCTAATCCACCTCGCCTTCCTTCTCACTTGGGGATGTGCAAGTCTTTTTTTGTTTTTTTTTGTTTGCCAAGGCTGTTGCATAATAGTCATATTTGTCATCACCAATGCCAATGTGGTACCTGAGTTACACTGCTGATAACAAAATTATAATTTATTAGAATATAAATATGTTTTCTACCAAACCCTTCTTCTTCAATGCATCAGTGTACAATGTCTTAACACAGGCAACTTAAATAACAAAAGTTATGATTAAGATCAGGAAGAATAAGTTATGACCAAACATTTAATGTCAACTTGTGATAATGTTCATTGCCTGATTTTACAGACGTATACAGTATTAAGTATTAAGGTTTGATACCCCATCATGATTTGGTTAAGGCTTCAGATAATACTCACTTTCATTATTGACTGATGCTTGAATCCAGATTATACCTTCTGGCTGCAATGATTCATATAAAGTAAACATTGTAATCTGACATTGTCCACAAGGGGTTTGCACTATGTGTCGTCTGTGTGAACACACCTAGTGTTGTGTAAAAATCTGTATACACTCAACTGTGTATTTTGAGGTCGTTATGTCTCAAAGATATCAAAAATAGGGCCTGTCACAAGTCAGCGGATCAGTTATTGGTGTCTTCGAATAGTTTTTTGTCCTTATTTCAGAAACCCAAAGGTATTCAATTTAGAATAATATGAAATGGAGCAAATTAACTTACATTAGAGATGCTTTAACTTGCAAATAATTGGAAATTGGTATTTTAAGTTCAGGAATGACTTTGGTGATAATCAGATTTGCCATTGATTAAGTTTCTAGAATCTTTGCAAAGTCTTTCGTCACATTCATTCATAACATATATATTGATTTTTTTAGGCTTCTATTTTAAAGTTTGTGTGGCCTCCATTCTTCTACAACTATTCACTGGGACTCTCATTAAACTATTTATCAGAGAACGCAATATCCTGTAGCTACTCCCAATGCACTTACACACACACACGCACACAGATGCACCCTCTTATACCAATACATATGCGTGCGCCCCTATACACACACATTGCATTTCATGAGCTTGTGTTTATCCTGTGGTCAGACTAGGCTCTTGTAAATGTCCGTAGAGCCCTGCGGCGCTGCTATTAGTTATAAAGACCGGCATCACAAGAGCACACATTCATGCGGACAACACGCGCACATACACGCCCCATAAAGGTGGCAGTGTGTGTGTGTGTGTGTGTGTGTGTGTGTGTGTGTGGGGCGGATGAAATGGGCTTTTTTAGTTACGGCCATGTGGACCACGCAGGGCCAGTGTCAGGGCTGTAAGGCTCAGAATGCTTGGATCAGTGAGCACCTTGAGGGAATACTCCTCCAAAAACTGGGTTTATTCTACTCGTCTCACTGTGCTTCATGGAGGACATGTAATGGTAGTCAGCTTCAAGATGTTCCAAAAGCAACCCAAAAGCAACCCAGTTTCATAGAAAAAGAAACAAATATCCATAGAGAATGTTCTGTTTACCACCATGAGTCAAAGCAACAGGTGGTGAGTGTCGATCAGTAGTCCTTTAGGTGACCAGGAGTAGTTTGTATTTAAAAGGAAACAAGTGTGGAAACAATGTTTACAACAAAGGGTAGAAAAAAAATTCTATCAGTCCTTGTCAAGTGACAGCCAGTCCTCAGCAAACGTTTGGCTGTCTTTGACATTCCTGTGTGTGTGTGTGTGTGTGTGTGTGTGTGTGTGTGTGTGTGTGTGT
>NW_022280078.1:2649198-2658809 GCF_004355925.1 Anarrhichthys ocellatus | reverse complement strand
TGTGTGTGTGTGTGTGTGTGTGTGTGTGTGTGTGTGTGTGTGTGTGTAGATTCAAGCCGTAAAGAAAGGATTGCTTGAGATGACTGCTAATAGTTCTCAGATGAAAGAGAGACTGAGCGGAAATTCAAAGGTAGCCAAGCAACAGGGGAATGCACACATGCACATTTTGCTCTTCCTCTCCCTTCCGCCTCTCCTTTGGCTTTTCAACACACACACACACACACACACACACTCACACACACATTCACATTCACATTCACATGCACACACCAAGCACATACAGGACTCCATCATCATTAACCAGAGCAGAGGAACACAATGTGAAGCTCCTCTGCCCAGTCGCGTCCACTGGGTCGGGGCCGAAATAGAAGTTGGCCGCAGACTCAGACGATGGCTCCCTGAGGTGTAATGAAGGGAGGACAGGAGAGAGAGAGAAAGAAAAAAGACTAAGACACAAGAGGAGGAAGAGAAGAAGAGAGGAAGGAGGAAAACCGAAAAGAATCTCTTGATTCTTAGTGCGTGAGAATGGGTGTGTTTGGCTGCGTACTTGCACCTAGACTGCTGCGGTAGTTGTTGGCGAGGTATTTTAATAGGCCTCTGTCTCTATAAAGCTGCCTTTGATCATGCACTCAGGCTGCACGTGGATGTCGAAGACGCCGGAAACAGACACCTGGTCACACTCTAAATTCTGTCGGGTCTGTCTGCTTCTGCATCGCTGCGCAGCCGGCTGCAATGCAGTCCGTCAATATTACGATCGTTTTGTTTTTGGCATTTTAGGAAATATCCCCAAAGGGAGTTAGAAGGAGTACAGGAGTGCAGGGGTTCTCCGCCTTTTGTAACTTAAGGCCCACTTCTGATTTTTAAAAGATTTCCGTGGACCACCTTCCCAAATACATGAGAAAGTAATACATAACGTGATAAAGAAGAAAAAAAAGCAAACCTGGCTGTTAATGTGTTATTCTCTCAGCTCCATAGTTAACGTACAGACATAAGAGTGGTATCGATCTTCTTACACAACTCTTGGAAAGAATGGGAATAAACATTTAGAATCGATGTTGACTATTGGTTGAAGATGCAACACAGTTGCAGTCTCCAATGTTGAAGTCATCAATATAAGCCGACACACCAGTGGCGTCTTGACACGTAACCACAAGTTATCACGTGTCGGTATAAACCAACGTCCTAATTCCCAGTGTCATTGTTCAGCAGCCCTTCGAAAAAAAAGCAGCTGTTTCATCACACTTGCTCCCCAACTCATCACATCTTGGCTGGTGCTAAATGATGCAACGCTGCCTGTGTGTTTTGCACTTGTGCAAACATTGTTGCGCTACTTCCCAGCTGGTTTGTGGTCTGATTCACAGCTCCTCCTGTCCACAAGGAGAATTCTCCTTGAGCATGACACTGAACCACATTGCTCCCAATGTATGGAAATGAGAAAATATAAATAATGCATTGTGGACAAAAGCATCTTTAAATCAATGTGACGCAGTGTATCAGGGTTATTTTAAGCTTTTAAAGGTACAGTGTGTGACATTTAGGGGAACTAAGTGGCAGAAAATGGAAGAGCATATTCATAATAACTATGTTTTCATTGGTGTATAATCACCTGAAACTAAGAATCGTATTTTCGTGAGCCTAGAATAAGCCCTTCATATCTACATAGAGAGTGGGTTCTCTTCACAGAGTCCGCCCTGTTGCACCGCCATGTTTCTACTGTAGCCCAGAACGGACAAACCAAACATTGGCAAAAGCCTTTTGCGTTTTTACACTACCTGAAGGCCACCGTACTTCTCCGACATCCTTGAAAAGGGACGGGTGAGAGAAGAGGTTATCAGTTGGATGCAATCTGCAACCTCCCCACTAGATGTCACTAAATCACACACAGCCTTCGACAGTCTTGATGCTATATGGATGTGCAATCCTTCCGAATACCTTTCTTCTTACCATCCCTGGCAGCCATTGGTTTCCCTTAATTTCTCTGCAGTTTGCATTAGTTTAGTCAGGGTTAGATTGTCATTGTGCGGTAATAGTAGATTAAGTTAAGATTCATGTGAAAAGTCTGCATTAAAAAAAAAGTATTGTGTAACTTACACACAAATGAATGTAGACCGCAAGTGTTGTATCGATTGTAGATTCAACAGTCTGCTAATTCATTTTCATATTGTACAGAAATGGATGGTGACCAATGGCTATCTATAAGGCAAGTGGTTTACAGTAAATGGGCTAAAAATGCAAATCCACTGGTTTAGTCATTTACATCGTCAAAGTAAGCAGCTAAACCTCATAGCTGTTGTTTCAATTGAAATCCAGTGTTCTGGTGTACAGAGAAAGGTATATATATTTATGGACTGCCCCCTGTGGGACATCTGATGTTACTGCATATGTGTGTGTGTGTGTGTGCGCGTACGTGTGCTGGTGGGGGGTATGTATATGTACAGTAGATACAAATCTTGTTTGTGTGCGCCTACATGTTTGCTGATGTGTGTTTATGTGCACTCGTGCATGCGCAGGCCATAATCGCCTCCAGATGATTTCTAGTTTCTGCGAGTTTCCCAGAATAGCAGCCCTCCAACCTTGGCCTTGGCAAATACTTTAGCAACTCCATGTTTACCTTCACACTCCTTCACTCTCACTCGCTCAGTGAGTTCCTCATTCCCTGCCCCTCTCTATCAAAAATAATCTGCTTTTTCATCGTTTGCCCCCGCTGGTCAGGAGCACATTAGCCTGATAGATAAACAGCTCACAGAGGGGACAAACTCAACGGCATGCTGGTTGCACGTTGGACGCCTGTGCGATACTCCCCTGCTCTGGTCGTGATACATTTATCCTCGTCTTTCACAAGGCGAGCAGCTGCATTATGCAGTGTTTCTCTCTCTGATAGTTACAGCATGTAAAAGCTGGGAGGCAGCTCCAGACAACAGGGCATTCCTCTCCGTGATCAATGGTGTTTTGTCTTATTAGAGTTCTGCTGAGGCATGACTCGGCCTCCTGACAAGCATCCAAAACCTAAAAGCCAACAAAGAGAGATAGAGTCTTATTAAAATAAACACATGCACGTTGAGGGTTGTGTTGATAAAGCTGTGTCAGGGCAACTCCTCACCTTGGAAACGCTAATCTGTTTTTGAGACAGTGTGTCCCAAAGCGATAAGTCCTCCGCTACTTTCCAGTCTTTTCTTCCGTCGGCCTCTAAACTAAGGATGGAAGTTAGAGCTTGTCGAGTGATGTTTGTCCATGAACTGTCTGTTGCAAACCTTTTTTCTTTTCGAAGTCTGTTCATGTTCATCTCTGCATAGCGTTTGGTAAAAGCAAGCAATCGCCATACTAATTCTTTTTCCCAACCTGTTTTCGCAGTGCCGTCCATCCAAAGGCAGGAGGCGGGGCTACTGCTGGTGCGTGGACAAATACGGGCAGCCTCTGCCCGGCTACGACGGCAAGGAGCGGGGCGAGACGCAGTGCTACAACCTGGAGAGCAAATGAGGGGACGAAGGGATGACGAGTGGATGGAGAGAGGAAGACAGAGGATGGGGCGGGGGAAGAAGGTAGAAAGACAGAGAGAGAGACTACTTTGCCCTTGCATGTAGTTTTATGTAAACATTTGAAGGGGCTCTGGGCCTTTTATTTCAGGTCTGATTTCTGTGGGAGAGTTCGGTAGAGAGCAATGGGGAGGGGAGGGAAAAGGGGTGGAGCACAGCCTCGGCGGCCGGCCGAGTCTCCTGTCCATCACAGCTATCTGTCCTGTGCTTAGGGAACCTTTATCCTTTCTTTGAAACAAAACAAAAAAAAAACAATTAAGCTGAAAGCTGAGAGAGAAGGGGAAGAAAGAGAGAATCCTACCATCTGCACTATTCTTTCAGAGAGAGAGGAAGGAGGGACTTTTCCACTCACTTTAAAGAGGACTTGTTTGTGACTGTGACCCGAAAAAAACAAAACGTACCACCGCCGTTTCTATTGTGTGTGTCTGTCTGTGAGTGAGTAACCGAGAGTCTGTGTGTGTCTTAATGTGTGAGCACTTGCATAACATACTTGTGCACAGCTGCATGTCTGTGCAAGATGGTGCGCTTTCCCAAAAAGTGTTTATTTGTGTAAATACTGTAAGTCACTAAGCTCAGTTTAGAGTTATCAGACTGCCCATCCCCGGCCCCTGCTCCATTAAAAACAATGCAGAAAAAGTAACCGCTCTCTGGCTCAGGGTCCATTTTGAATTGAAGGATTGTGGGATGGCAGGACTTTGGCTTCTTATTCAGCTCCAAAGGCCCTCCCTGCTGCCTCTGGCTTGTCCCTCGCCCTGCTATAGGGCAGGGGATGGAGGCGAACCATGCAGTTACAGTGCCTTAAAAACCGACCTTTTCATGCCTCCCCTCCCCTTCACCCCCTGTAGTCTTCCAATAAAGGAATACTTCACTGAAAATCTACCTTTTGAGTATCAAATACTTGGATGATCCGGCAAAAACAGCATAAAAACATCCATGGAAACTTATGAAACCACTCCTCCAGCAAGGTACACTACACGCTGCAGACATATGAGGTGGCGTTTACTGAAGGAATGGATCGACTGCCGATTTAGATGGAAAATGTGTCAACATATGAGCCTTGTTGCAGACTTCTAATGAGGCGCTGATGGAAAAGTCTTTCTTCTTTATTGGTCAGTGCAAAACGACCCCAAATAACAGCTAAACACATCAGATTGGATAATGAAGCAAACATGAAATGGCAATTCAGTCAGACTATCAGGCCTCCGAAATATGGCTGAAGGCACAGCTTTCATTGTCGCTAGAACAGATAGCTGTTGATGTCTGCAGTGTAGTTGCGATTGACAGACAGCTGAAGAGCTAACTGTGCTAGCAACGAAGAGAAGTTATGTATTTAGCCATAATTTGGTGACGATACGAATGTACGGAAAGTGGAGAGGTGGCTAATGCTGCTGCAGTGGTTTGAGGAGTTACCATGGACATTTCTACACTTTTCTATTACTCTGGGTTTCCAATAGAGTCCACTGTAACTGCTGTGAATCTCCAGTATTGAAAACTCAAAGGATAGATTGTTGGTGGAGTGTTATTATAAGGCGATCACATGCCGCCCTGCAATCCAGGTTAGTTTAGATTCGTCTGTCTTCTGTCTCTTTCCCACAACTGTTCCTGTCCACATCCATGTCCCTGTTCCACTTGAATCCTGCTCTCCTGCGTCCTCATCCCCATCCTTGTCTGCTCTGGTGCTTGGGTCCTCCAATCCTACATGTCTTTACCCCCTGTCTAAAACTTTGTCCTCGTCTGTGTGCCTGATCCCGTCCCCGTCTCCAACCCACTAAACCGCGCTGTTAGTCCCCACTCCAGCACCCTTCCCAGCCTCTGGTCCTTTTTCCTGTCAGTGGTGCAACCTGGTGTAGCCTTGTTTGAACGGGACAAGCCCGTTGTGACCGGCCTGCCCTGCAGCAGGTGCCAGCTGACCCTATGCTTCAAGCGCCCAAGCACAAGCACTTAAAGCACTTTAGCTGCGCCGCTACTCATCAATGCATGCAGTTAAAGACAATTGGACCTATCTGCATCTGCATACCTTTCCTCAGAGATAATGTCAGATGAAACATTGTGATACTGTAAGAAAACAATAATAACCCAGGGAGGAGGGGGAAATAAAGATCGGGGAAAAAACAACGAAGCTACACCAGGACTTCTGACACCAACCTTAGCGAACAGCCCCTCAGAAATTTTCCATTCAATGCAACTGTTTTCTTTTTTGTTGTTGTTTTTCTTTGAAAAAAATGCTTGTATGATCATATGCCAACAAATCTCCACAAGGTGGACACAGCACCAAATATGCATTCACACTAGTGGTAGGGGGTCTGAGGGAGGAGGCGGGGTTCTCCCCGAGGAGCTTCCTGCCCGATGCTCTCCCACATCCTGTGTAAAGACTTGAAAAGTGGAGAGAGTGCCGACAAAGAATGCTTGCCCAGTAGCTTGGTAGCATGAAATCGGCTGTACACGTCCTTTAATATTGAGCAGCAACTTATAACCAACCTGTTGGTGCTTTATCCCATCTATTCAAAGACTTGATGTACGGGGAGGAACATACATACAAATATGTTTAAGCTATTCCCTCCCTCATATTTGTAAGTGTGTCTTTTTATATATTATTATTTCCTGGCCAGCTATGTGTCTGACTAGACATCATGTACAGTACTTAAAAAATACAATTATTTATCTAAGAAAGAATTATAAGCTGATCCAAACTAGGTTTTCTTATGAACAATTCAGTGACTCACCGATTGCACAGCAAAGTGTATTTAATTCAGTGTATTTTGGGGAATATAATCACTAATGAATGTTTTTTTTTTTTTTTTTTTTTAATGAACCGTTTCCTTCTGTTGCTCAGCTGGGTCATTTGTAAGCTCCGTGGCCAACAGGCGAGTTTCAGCCTCGGGCAAAATCTGTGTCAGTCAGGCACTCAGGTCTCTGGTCATCTTAGTTCACTGCTTCTTAAGGCCGGTGAACCTCTCACCTCTCAATAAGTCACTTCTCTCCATGCACACCCAGCCATCCCGCCTCCGTCTGCAGAGCCAAGGTCACACTTCTGTAATGTCACTTTTTATTTTCTATCATTCTTTTTTCCCTGCTGGTCATGCTAAGAATCTCTCTGTTCACGGGTCAATGTATTTTGTTTTTTGTTTCAAGTTTATCCTTCAAAGAGGATTTTATTTTTTTTTATTATTCAAACTTTTCATGATACTTATCTAGAAATCACACCGCTATTATTTTCTCTGAGAAATGAAATGATTTTGATTCAAAATATAATTTGTATTTAATGTCTTGTGTTTTTTTTTTGTTTTTTTTTTAATAAAAAATGAACACATTTTAAGATGCTGTCCCTGATGTTTGTTTTCATGTCATCCGAGACTTTTTTTAAATATCACTGGGAAGAATGAGGCCTGTACTGTCACCAATAGGATGGCCATCTCAACTTCATTTCTGCAGGCGATCGGGACTCCTCTTGAAGTCCTTGAATGCAATCAAGCTCCCCTCAGTCTTGGAATGTGTCAATAAGGATAAAGCAAAGGTTCAATTTGTAAAGAATAAAAATAAATCTGGTGGTGCCGGGCAGGCTGGCAGTGGGCACAAGAGGTTGAGGCGAATTCCTGTGCCGACCAAGGCAAACAGAGAGCGGGTCAAAAGGCAGCGTGGAGCTGCATCTCCCCGCGAACTGTCTAAAGTTAGACAAGGACCTCCGCTTTAGATCCCCGTGATAACACTGCACACAAACACGCCGAATATAGAAAATGTGGTGCAGGGGTGCATCTACACAGACTTGCATAATGTCCTGATGAGGCTGTAATGATTCTGATGTTTTGCCACCTATGGATGTTTGTGCACAAAGTAAACCTGTCTGAGGTGAAAGAGAGGCCAGGAGCGCATAGCTGACGTTAATGTTTTTATTAAATATATCACCTTTTTTTCTTTTTACATTACATCTCAATTACAAAAGTTTACATACACACGTGAGCAGTTTTTCACTTTGGAATAGACTCACACAAACAATAATTCTTTCTCCAACAGCAGCATGTAGATGAAGAGCAAAGGCGTCCCACGGCCTGGTTCGCCGAGGGACTCGCTCTTTGTGGTCATGTGTTCTCGGTCAGAGACAACAGCAACATGTAAAATAAACTAGCAAGTCTTTTTTGACAGATACATCGACACAACTTACAGCAGACACATAAATATTGGAGGTAGGTTAATGTAGAAATACCCGTCTGAGAGGCGGCGCAGGGAGGCACTGCCTGTCATGCAAACTGCAACCCCATGGAACCATGGGAAATGTTTTCTGAGTACTATTTAAGGATTCCCGACTGAGAGTTTTGCATTCACTGACAAGAGCTGATCATGTGTCAAATCAACAACAACAAAAAAACATAACAATGGCAACAAGGTGAAAATGAATCATAAAAACATTTAGAAATATTTCTAAATGACATTTGGTAACTCAGTGCTTTTGTTCTTGCTTAGTTCATCACAAACCAAACCTCCAGACAACTCATTAGTGGAGTTACTCAGAGCCAAGATACATATGTACACTTTATACACCCATAAAAAATAACAATATAATAATAATAAGGCAAAAAAAATGATATAAATACTCGTAAAATAATTACAAATAACAAATAAAATGAAATAAAGTTGAAATAAATAAGGCTGAAGAGTAGAAGTGTATGCATCAATATTAAAATCTTCTTTTCAGAAAAACAAAAATAGATATTTTTTTCTCTTTGGGACGGGTGTTTGAAGAGGAGGGAGGTTGGGGATCAGGGTATAGCTGGGACCCAAAGCCCCGCAATGACAGTGTACCTGAATTAAACACCACCATGGACAAGATCAATAAATAAACAGCTATCAAAAAAGGAAAAATCAGTGGCTTACTTCTTTTTTTTTTTTTTTGTGAGATCTAACTCAGCGGTTGGTCTCTTTAAGGGCACTCGGCATCTGCAGCCAGGTCAGTCGAACCTAAAATCTTCTTGCCGTTCCAGGGGTTCACACACCAGCATCGACCCCTCTGTCCGTCCAGAGAGGACTCGCACTGCAGAAGAAAAACAAACAGAAAATCATTTCATTCAGCTGCTTGAATTTTTCATTTTATATGTCATACACAGGTGTATGGCAATGCAGCACTACCTACAGTATGTAAAATCACACTAAATGAAACACACACTTAAAACACCCTGCCTGCAACACACACTCACTCACACACTTGTAATACTGTGGTTGATAAAAATCTTGCCTCACACACCACACACACAACTTGGTGAGATTATCTCATGCTGAGTGTTATGAATCCAACACACACTTTAGCTAAAGATAAGTACCTGTTTGGGTTTGTAAAACCCGTGTTTGTCACAGTTGGGGAGGTAGAATCTGGTTAATTTGTCCCCTAATTTCTGCTGAGATTTGGCAATCTTGTCCAAGGCTCTCTGCAGCTCAACATGACAGGGCCCCTGTAGAGAGGACGCAGGGGAAAGAAGGGTTTAACTGGGCTCTGTAGCCGACACACAGAATTAATAATGAACACTGCTTCATTATCAGCAAGCACGTGGGCTGGCATCAATATAAAACTTATAACAACAAGCATCCCCCATTCCCTGTCTCCCCCATCATCTACTTCAACGGCACGCGAGCTCCCCCGAGTGGTGCACAAGTCCCCTCCCCAAACCTCCCCAAAACTTTTAGTAACATAAAAGGGGGATTTCATAGATTCCACACAATGATAGGCTACTGGTACAGCGTTTTTTGAGGGGGTCTCACCTGTTCGACCAGTTTCCTGCCGATGGCGATGAGTTTGGCTTTCATGCTCTCCTGAGCGTCGGCAGCAGCCCTCGGGTCGTAAGGCTTACTGTGGCCGGGTAGGTAGAGGCTGGAGCCGGGGTCCGACGCGATGGCTGCGTTCTCCATCTCGGCCTCTGGCTCTCCCTGATCTTGAGAGAGACATTGAATGAATGTAAAGCAGGGCTGACTGGAAGTAACTGTAATTATACTACCCAGGTGTATTTTTTTTGGGGGGGTGGGGGGGGGGGGGGGGGGGGCGACTCGGGGGGGGTGTGGGGGGGGTGTAAAGAGGGGGGTTTTTTGGGGACT
>NW_022280078.1:2643868-2649098 GCF_004355925.1 Anarrhichthys ocellatus | reverse complement strand
AGGATGGGGTGTGTTCTTCCGGGGGTTTTTTTGTGGGGGGGGGGGGGGGGGGGGGGGGGGGGGGGGGGTTGCAAGAATGAGGATTTGCTGGATGTATAAATGTGGAGCTTTATAGGCCTACCTTGTGTCTGGGGCTCGGGGGTCGGCTCTGGCTCAGTGCTCTCCGTGCACACGGCCTGCCCCCGGGTGAGGGAGTGCAGCGGCCGGGTGTCGCCGGGTCTCGGGGTGCACCTCAGTCCGGAGCCGCACGGCGACGTGTAGATCCCGCACAGCTCCTCAGCCTTCAGGGCGCAGGCGAGGCAGCATCCACAGCCGGGTTCCCGCAACACCTCGGCGCATTCGGGCGCCACTTCTGGACACTGGCTCAGCTTCTCCGGAGAACACGGGGCGCATCGGATCGGCTCTGGCCCCACCACCGGGGACCCCAGCGTCCCTGTGGACAGCACGGAGCACAGCGCTGCCACCGCGACGTGCCTCAAAGATAATCCACCCATGGGCAACATAGTGAGCTGGAAACTAAATATAGAATATAAAATGTAGAGCAAGGCAGAGAGGATAATCAAAGGTAGAAGCCGGATTCCCACACGGTTCTTGCTCAGTTCTGCCTTTCGTTTGATTTTTGGGAAAATGTCTAACTGTGCGTTGCGCGCAGCCGTATTTATAGCCGGGTCCTCTGTGAGTGTTTGACGCATCGGCGTTATGAATGATTTCTGGAAAGAAGGTGTGATGCTACGACGGGCTCTGATTGGCCAGCCAATGTCCGGTCAGGCAGCTCATTTGAATACAACAATCACGTCAATATTTATTTTGGAACAGGCAGTGCTTGCACGTATCACTGGTGAGTGACGACACCAGTGTTTGATGTTGCAATCAAGGACCACCCTCCCTTTTCTTCTCACGCTGGTGCTACACTTAACTACTTTACCCCACGCTGCCACTCTCTCTAGTAGCCTAACCACAGAGGCGGTGCGTTTCTTTCTCATTGTTTGTTTTAGTTGAAATGAAAAGATTCCAACATGACGTCACTCAGTTGCTGATTTTAATCTATTTCAAATGTGAAACAGTTCCGTGTTTTCTGCTCTGACACGAACGAGCTCCTCTCGCGAGGAACAACGCTGCCTATTCATAACGCTTTCTTTATTAATTGTCCTCCCCGTACTTCTTACACAACTTGGAAGTAAACTAGTAATGCGCGCACATTACGCACGCCCACGCTGCGCGTGGAGGGCGAACCAACGGTTCCAATTTGACACGGGAAAGCACCCGTGTATTGCAGAGGGACAATAAAACCGACTTTTTAGGAATAGCTGCGCAAATGAGGCTCTCCGTTTACGCCACTGAGTCAGGGGGCTGGGGATTCCGGCATGTGATCCCTCTGTCCCTTTGCGCGCGCACTGAAGCCGGCTTTTGGGCTCAGTCCACGAGATTTCCCGTTGTAATTACCCGTTTCCTGGGATGATTATAGGCCAAAGCTTTGAATGGGGGCTGCGCAGACATGTCCACAGACACGTCCCGCTGCCTTCCCACTCTCTATGGGGCTTTGATGGTCCCACGCTTGGAACAACACGCGCATTTTCACGGCTTGCTGCAAGCCATTTCGTGTGCTGTCACCGCTGAACCCAGGCGGGCATGTTGTAGTGTTCCTTTCATTTGAAAAAGGACACCGAAAACTCAGAGCAAATCCCTCCTTTAATCCATCCTCTCTTCATTAGTATATTGTATACATTTTCACATTTTACCTCGACTTTTTTCTGATGCAATGGGCTGCATTGTGCGAACATGCAATTGCGTTACAGTATTGCATCGTCTGTCAACTGGCGTTAACGGTCAGTCTCACGTGATGCTCAGATTCCTCAAAGCCCCGGGCTAAATAATGCTTCTAGTGTAATATGATGTGGCATGAGAGCGTTTTATATTCCCCCCCCCCCCCCCATGTACATGCTGACATCTTCATTAAGGTATATTCAATCTGATTATGGCCAATTACAAACCGTGCTGGACAATAATTACGTTCAGGTACTTAGTTTAACTTGAGTATTCCCATTTTCTGCCACTTTGTAATTCTATTTCACTACAATTCAGGGCGGAATATATTGCACTTCACATGTCTATGCCAGCACCAGTTAGACTAGTTACTTTATAGATTCCTGATTTCCATAAAATATCTAATCAGTTGATAAAACATGTATGAAATGGAAATACTCAACTTAAGTATAGAATATGTTCACTAGGTCTACAGGTTACTAAAAGCAGTCATAACATGCTTAAAGGGCAGTCTGTGTTTTTTCCTTGTTGTTTTTTACCAAATCAACTACAGATCAGTTACAAACATTTCTGGTGTAAAATAAAAAAAGGTTTGCAGGAAACATAACTCACTTTTGGTTCGTAGGTTTGTCTCCAGAAATATTGTATGCATCATTTCCCCCAAACTCACTCTGATGTAGCCTGTTTGACACTCAAATGTAGAATAAAGTTGTGTGGGTTTAAACACATTGGCTTCACAGCAGGCAGAGTTTGTAAAGACTGGCCTGAGGGACACTGAGGTTAAAGGGATTTGTTGTGTCCATTCTTTCAATAACTCATGTGATGTGTGCACATGTGCGACTAAATACAGCATGTCCTACAGCACATGTATCAAACTCAAGGCCCGCGGGCCGAATCCGGCCCGCCACGTCATTTTATGTGGCCCGCGAATTGACCAGCAAAAAAGAAAAAAAAAAAGTTTTTTTTTTTTTTCATTTTTGGGAAAAAAATTTGAAGTTAGACTTGAAAATAAAAGTATCCCCATGGTCGAAATTCTGAGATAGAAAGTTGTCTGTGTACCGACATTAAAACTATCACTGAGGTGGACAGGAGAGGCAACAGCCCGTAAAGTGGTTTTCCAACAAGTGATTGAGTTGAAAAAGATCGACAAATAATCCCAAAATGTCCACGAAGAGAACAATTGATGCAGAGGGAAGAAAATGTAATTTAAGATGGGAAAGTGAATACATGTTTGTGCTTCAAGGAGAACAGGTCTGTCTTCTGTGTTATGATGCGTGTCGGTGATGAAGGATACAATTTACGTCGGCATTTTGACACCAAACACGGAGCTAAATTTAGCCTCCAAGAAAAACATCAAATTGTCCAAGAATTAAAAGGCAGACTGCAATCACAGCAGAATATATTTACAAAAGCTACAGCCCAGTGCATGCTAAAGGTATGTGAGCAGGTGAGCTCCGACCAGATACAGACTTTTACAAATGTCAGTTTGTGAAGAAACACCATCGCAGACCGAGTTCAGGAACTAGCAGCAATCTAACAACACAGCTAGCTAAGAGATGAGCAGGTACTGGTCTTCTTCATTAGCTGTTGATGAAAGCACAGACAACATGGACACAGCGCATCTATCAGTGTTTATAAGACCTGGCTCTCAGTGAGGAGCTCTTGGATGTAGCTGCCATGCACGGGACGACGACAGGGACATCAGTGATGCAGAGAGGTGACAAAAATAGCTTTGAACAAAGTTAATGTAATAACTTGTGTTTGATGATATTTGACTTTGTTATTTTCTTTAAAAGTTTGATCTTTGATAGAGTAATGTGGGTTTCTTAACCCTAAATTAAAATGATTTATGTTATAATAACAGAAATGTGCTTAAATATCATTTTACATTTATATAACTGCATGTACAATATTGTTACACTTGAATAAACAATACTCAAATGCAGAGAGAGTTATTTACCAATATGTTAGGAGTAGTTACATTTATACAGTCTTACAGTTACAACCGGCCCTTTGAGGGCGACCGTGATGCTGATGTGGCCCAGAGTGAAAATGAGTTTGACACCCCTGTCCTACAGGATGTCCCAATGTTTATTTTTTCTCACTCTCACTGAACAGGAAGTCTTTTAATGCATAACTCAATGTCCCCATTCTCGTCATGACAACTGCGGGAGGAAAAGGTACTTCTGTTTCACAGACAGTGCCGCAGGAAGTATTTAGATACTTTACTTGAGTAAAGGTAGCACTACATCAGTGTTAAAATACTCCATTAGAAGTTAAGGTCGGCCAAAGACTGCATTCAAAATACTCCTTAAATTAAAGTATGGAAGTATTATCAGAAAAATGTAAAGATTTCAAAGTAAAAGTACTCGTAATGCAGCATATATAACATATATATGTATAGCCATGAAAATACTCAATAAAAGTATACCTTTAAGTCCTATTTAGGTTAGGAACAGTACTTAGTTAATGTAGTAAATGTAGTTAATTACATTCCACCATTACGCTCGGTAGTCTGCATAATTTCATTTTTACGTATAGTTAAATGTATATTGTTGTTAATGCAGTACGTACCCACAAGTAAAACATTGAATGACCTTTACCTGTAAAGAAGCATCTTTGCATTGTGTCACCGCTACTCATCTTAAGTAAAGAATCCAAAATACTTGTTTCACCACTGCTTATTCAATTAACATGTTAAAAGTTTAAGTTTTACAACTTTCAAACTTTTCCTGATGTGCATGCACATCTGTTTCAGTCTGTCCTCCATTGAACTGTGAAAGTGGACTCCTAGGAGCTGTAACGTGGATTGGGCAATACATTTTTTTGTCATTTCACACAGATGTTCAACTGTATATTTACATAGATTTATCTCCTAAACCCTCCTTGTAAGGCCTCCACTCCTGTGTGAAGCTTGTCTGCAATATCTTATGATATGACCTCATTTGGCTGACTGGCTGCTGCTGTAAAGCACAGCATGGGATCGTCTGGGAATTAGCAGGTTGATGTAAAGACGAAGAGGCATGAGGGATTAAACATGTGAAGTATTCTCATGGTACATGTGGTTTCTGGCAGTTGTTTTTTTGAGCTGTCAGATGAGAGAGGCAGAGTGGTCAAACAGAACACAGTTATCTCAGGTCAGGAACAGACCTACTTTTTCAAAAACACATGTACACAGCTGGATCAAGACCCCGGCACAAAAAGCAAAGCCCTCGAATGGCTGCTGCAGGGTTTGTGTTTGGGAGAGCGATGATAAGGGGGAAAGGGGGCGGGGGGAGTTCCCATCTCTTTCAGATGTCACATGATGGAGATCAAACAGCGCTTGGCATTGAACGTCCCAAGACTGGAATGTTTACCTTTGACAAGAGCACCGCGAAAAACAGTCTTGTTGTCTCAGGAGCTGCTCACACCCACCCACCCACCCACCCACACACACACACACACATACACACACATACACACACAC
>NW_022280078.1:2611676-2643768 GCF_004355925.1 Anarrhichthys ocellatus | reverse complement strand
CACACACACACACACACACACACACACACACACACACACACACAAATACACACCCTTCAGGTTCCATTTATGGTGATCTAAACCTTGCCCTTTAGAGGGCGTCAAAAGGGGGATACCTTTGACAGATGAGCTCAGAAAAACAGAGTTCTTTGAAGTCACACCCACAGAAAGAATGCATACCTGTGTGAATAATAGAGGCCGACACCCAGAGGCTCTCTGGGGTTAGGGTATATACGTATGTACTTCCGTCACTCGGAAGGAGAGGTTTAAATTCTCGTATTACACCTTACTCAACGCACTCATGTGTAATACTAGAGAGGTTATCAAACACGTCTCACAGCCGGGACAGAGGCAACAGAGGGACGAGGATATAAACGCAGACAATCAGACAAGATAGGAACACTTATGTTATTGACTAATGCAAACAAATGGAAGCTTACAGTCAGGTACAGGTTCCAGGGTCAAGGTTTCAGGCACAGCTACAGGTACAGGTTCATGTTCAGGTACAGGTTAAGGTTCAGGCACAGGCAGAAAGGCAAAGGTACACTTTCAGGTTCAGGTACAGGTACAGGTTCAGCTACAGGTAGGTACAGGTACAGGTACGGGTACAGGTACAAGTTCAGGTACAAGCACAGGTTCAGGTACAGAACCTGCATGAAAGAACAATAATAATCTGACTGAGGAAAATGGGCTGGCATGCACTGTACTGACTAATGAGGGAAATGGAGAACAGGTGAGCAGGGGAAAGATCAGGTTATGGGAATGGCAGGACAGGAGGTGAATGCAGGGCAGCAGGGAGTGGCTCGATGTGGGAGACAGATGACTGTGGCAGGTGGAAAAGTGTGTCGTCTCTGGTCCCAGGACACGTCCGTGGCGTGGTCTGGATAACCAGTGTCCTCTCCCAGGGCTGAGACTCAGCAGCCAGGAATGTGATGTGAGTGGGCACAGTGACGCTAATCCGCAGCAAAGTTGTTCTTTTTCTTCTCCTCTCCTTCTTACAAGATTTCCTTAATCGGATAATCCATGTCTTATTAAACAGGCAGCGCAGATCATAAAACGAGGTCTGGGAGAAAAACACTAAAACAGAGCGGGGGTCCGTCATGGCTGAGGAGTCTCGGGACACTCTGCACTGCTTTAATATAGCGCAGCGTCTTGGCGTGTTGTATGATGGTTCACACGTGTGTTTGTGTGTGTTTCGGTGGGTTTTTCGAGTAAGTGTATGTTTGTAAGCTTGTGATTGTACACTTGTGTGTGGGAAACCCAGGAAATCCAGGCTCCCATGCGCCAGCATCCATTGTGTGGAGTTTCCTCCTCTCTGTGTGTGTGTGTGTGTGTGTGTGTTTAGCTGCAGTGCTTCCCTCTCTCGTTGTGGCTCTAATGAGAGGTAGAAGGAAGTCCGAGCCAGAGGATTGCACTTGGCAAAGTTAACTGGAAACAATCTCATGAATGGGTCAGGCGAGCTGTGTTGGTAGGATTTACCAGAATTGTGTCCCCATGCAGGAGAATGGAGTTTTCCATCCAAACTCACTGTTGCTTTACTCCCTCCCTCCTCCTTCTACCCCTTTCCATCCATCAACTGTGTGTCTGAAGATCCTTTCTTCATTTACAATAGAGCAGTCTGTCCAGCACATCCACATCAAAGGATGCTGTGCAGTAAATAAAGGCTGGAAGATCATATACAGTCAGGGAGTGTTACAGTCGCCACCCTGTAATGTTGCCTGGATTGACTCCCCTTCACTTTCAACTTCATTGTGCCCCAGAGGTCCAGATAATTGTGCAGCATGGACTTACAGTACATGCAGGAGGAATGTATTTTTTCTACTGAAGAGTACATTTTGTACACAGATCATAATAAGCCCTTAATGTGATTCAGATTAACGTTTTGAGGCCCATCAAAGGTAAAAAAAAAAAAAAAAGAAAGAAAAGAAAGTATGTTCTATGTCAGTTCACTCACATGACAAAAATACTTATATTCCCTCACATCTGCTGGTTTCTGGTTGTGTAGATAGTTTTGGTGTGTGCTTAAAATGTGAGACTTCTGATGCCTACCTAAATATTTTGTTTGTATGTTAAATCTCTTCTGCAAGCGAGAACCGGCCAAGACAGCATCATAAGAAGCTGGAGACAAAATAATACAAAACAAAACCAAATATGGCGACAGATAAAACAATAATAAAATAGTTTTATTATTAGGAATAGAAAGGAGTCATTTGTTGTAGAATTTAGTCTGGACAGAGGTGGTTTGTTTGGAATACAAAGCCCTATGTTGAGACAATTGTTAATTTGTTAATGTTTAACACACTGATAAACAGAGTTCAACATCCGGGTACATCATGCTAATTCATACATGTATTAATGCACAATAAATCACCGCAAATCAATCTTAGATTACAAGATTACAAGATTATCAACGCCTTGTATAAAAGAAATACGTTAATTATACGTTCTCTATAGGAGATGTAGAGCAAATCTATGATTGAGGGATTGCTTTCGAACAGCTGTCCACATTGCAATGGCTGAGCC
The DNA here is from genome assembly GCF_004355925.1 of Anarrhichthys ocellatus. Lineage (NCBI taxonomy): Eukaryota > Metazoa > Chordata > Actinopteri > Perciformes > Anarhichadidae > Anarrhichthys > Anarrhichthys ocellatus. The sequence continues at coordinate 2,641,245 of NW_022280078.1, read as the reverse complement.
GGCGGTTAGCAGGTAAAACAACGGTAACAGTGCTGATGGAGCGAACAGTGTTTACCTGAGGGGGAACCTGAGGGTTACGCGATGACGGCGTTGGTCGTGACGGCGTTATCAGCTGTACTCAGCACAGAGCTGCGGCAATTAGTTGTATCATTACACAGCAAATAGTTGTTTGCTTCTATATTAATGCTCTGAATAGAACCTTAAGCCAAATACCAAGTATTTATAAGAAATAAAAGCTTAAATTGTCCTCCCGTGAATCGTGAGAATATCCACAATGTCTGTAGGGTTCCTCCTTGCATTAGAAAATCACATCAGCTTTGTTTTGTCTGCATTCAACACAAGCTGGAGTCGAGTGAGCTGAGACTGTAAAATATTAAAAGGCATATACTGCAGTTTATAAAGTGCATCCAAGAGTGAATAATGATTCTTTTGTTTGGGCTCCTCAGAGCGTTGACAAAAATGTTTGCAAAAAGGAACTGGTATGTCATTTTTTCAATACCACAAATTCCACTTGCCTCCATTGTATTGGGATGGAGGCAGACATCTCAAAACCGGGAAAAATAAACCCCAAAAGCATCTGTGTGGTGAGATTCCAGCAGGTTTCAGAGGAGAAATATGTATTTATGTAATTGTAGCAATGGGACATCGCATATCTGTCTGCAGTCAGTCTGTAGGTCAAAGCTGTGTTGATCTGTTTTTCACAGGATTCCGTTTATGTCAGGTCATCGTGATCTGCTCTGTTTCGGGAGGTTATTATGACATTTTCCTCGTGAAGAGACCAAACATGCAGGACCTGTAGCAGCAGGTTAGTAAGGGTCAATGCTGTTCTTACAGAACATGGAGTTCATTGACCCTGTGTGTATCTGTGTTGATGTGCTTATAGGGAAAACACAACTACAAGACAGAGAAAAACACTCTTGCACTGGGGAAATCCTTGATGAGGAACATTCTCATGGGAGGATGTTTTTTTTTTATCAACTAATCAGAGGGGAGCAGTTTGTGTTTTGGACATTTGTTGGAGACCTCTAGGAGACGTTTTGTTTCTCACTTTTTGCAGAAAACTGTTTTGACACAAAAGTTCTTGGACGAACATTTCCAGTTCTGTACACTGAAAGCATTTGAGCGCTTAATCCTTGCATATGGATTTGATCAAATCTAGAAAGCAATCCTTCAGGATGAATCATGTGCATTAACCCTTAAACTGTGCTCTGCGCCTGGCAGTGTGATGGCCATGGGAGACTTAATGACCAAATCTTTCCACCGTTCTAAAGCTTGTTTGTTTTGAAAATGGTACCAAAAAGCTAATCGTACTTTTGAGTGGCAGAATTGTCTTCTCCTCCTCTTTCCTAGCTTTGTCAATCACCACGCGGACCCATCAGATTTATCTTGCGACCCATTCTGGGGTCCTGCCCTCCAGTTTGGGAACCACTGATCCAGGACATCTGGGCATCTTTATTTTCATGGCGAGAAGGTACTGTTTGTTCTCAGGTGAATGCTGCAGACGTAATACATGTTTGATGTTGAGCTGAATGTTCAACACTGGTTTGGCCTCGCTCACACACTAAAATGCACTCACTTAAACACGGACAAGAACAGAGATAAACAAACATGCATGCAGCTGAAAAGCATATACAAGGTTATATACACACACACTGTAAGCAGCGGGCTTGTGTTTCCCCCCCCCCCACACTCCCAGGGTCCAACTTCCAGTAGAGGTTTACAGTAAAGGATGTTATGACACACAGGGTCAGGGTCATTGTGTAAGCAGTGTGAGTCAAAACTCGTTGACGAGAGTCCCAATAGTCTGCGTCACTGCTCCGATTCCCACTCGGCAGCACCTGACTCCAGCTGCTGATACCACAGCTGTAAACCAGGCCAGAAAAAGGTCGGTTCCCACTCCCTTCTATCAGAGTGTGTCATTGGCACTCCTGAGCCAGGCGTGTCTGTTCGTATTGTGTGTGTGTGTGTGTGTGTGTGTGTGTGTGTGTGTGTGTGTGTGTGTGTGTGTTAACCATCTGCTGGCTGTAAATGTGTCAGTTATCAACATAAAGCAGAGTATTGACGTCCTCTGAAGTGATTTCACGCAACCAGCATGAATCAAAAAGCTGATAGAGGAAGGACTGGTTCATCATTTACTCGTTGAAAAACACGACCCCGATCGCTTTGCGTCAGGGCACGATCTTGTTGTGTTGCCATGACAATCTGTCACTCATTATGCACTGCATGCCACAGCCCTCCCAGCTGCTTCACTCTACACACACACACACACACACACACATACCAGCAGCAAACACACACACACACACACACACATTTTCACATCGCTGATGAGTGTTTGGAAGTCGGTTCTTCCTGCGACAGGACTTGAAACATCCCTTCGCACTCAGCCCGACACACAAACAGACACAATGAGAAGGCCCCACGTTTGTTTTGCTTTCTTTTTCCTTCTAAAAACACCCCCGTTAGATTGTTAGAGTCCTCTGTTGTGTATGTGTGTTTGTGTGTGGGGGGGGGGGGGGGGGACGACATATACAGAAACATGTATAACCCACACAGAGGTCTGGACTGCTTTTAATATTTAGGGGGCCTTTTAATTTTATGCTGCTCTGCCCTTTTTTCCGTCCATCACTTTTTCTCCCAACAGACAGAGATGCCTTGCACGTGCACGTGAGGTTTAAGGGCTGCAAGTGTTGGAGTGCTTAGTGGTTGAATTTTTGAGCAATGTATGCACTGTTTTGTCCATGATTTCACAAAGTGCTGTCCCACTCACACACTCAGACACTAGCAGGTGACAGGTGACGTCAATTAACTGGGGCAGTGCAGAGCAGGAAATCCACAGGTGTGATTAATTACATGAATGATTGCCCCAATGAGCCAGTGAGCCGACTGCAGCCGTGATTAATATTATTGATTGCACCTTGACTTACTTTAATGGAAACATCCTTCAGTGCTGAAATGGTGAGTTTTATACTCTTTACAAACTTGCGTTGTTTGGTCAGGCTTTGTTTAAACTTTTAAAACCTTAATTTCAAGTGTAGTAGAAACATGAAAATGACACTATATATGCGAAATCTGTGAGAAATGTGCATAACATGTCGTTTATCAGGCAAGCAAATGTCAGCTGCTTGTTCCAGCTGCTCTGTGTTATTACACGACTGTTGACTGGATAAACTTGATGGGATTACTTTCACTTCCTCTGGGTTTTATTATGTTATTTATTTTACAAATTGTCATATTTTGCAGTTGTAAATTTGTCTCCACTAAAAAGTATTTTTCATAAATTTGCATTTCTGCATGAATTGTTTTTTCTATGTTCCGTGTCACTTTTAACTTCCACTTTGTATTGAAGCAAACAATGTTTTTCTCTTTCTGTATAATGTAATGTAGTAGTTACATAGTAGTACTATGTACATAAAGGGTATTATTGGTATTAGTATTATGAAATTATGAATTGAAGATTTATTGACAATAAAAAAACAAACCTTACTTACAGCCTTCACATGTATTCTATTAAAGGAGGCTACATGTGTTTGTTTTCTACTCAACACCTGTCTAACATTGAATTTAACAACAACTCAACATTCTTTCCATAGTGAACTTATCAAGCCCTGAATATCAGAAATGGGAGGTTGACACAGTAGTGGTCTTTATTATCTGCACATATCGTACAGTATCTGCTCTCTATACACACACACACACACACACACACACACACACACACACAAACACTGTCATGTTTTTCTGGTAGCAGACATGTCCATAACATGCTTGTGTAACACGCATAACACGCTCGTGCATGAGGCTCCTTCTGAAAAACAGGCTGACATTGCTTCAAACATCTTACATCAGCTACTCTGTTTTTCAACTGTTGCTCAACGTTTTAACTGAGTTTGATGGCCTCTCCATATGCACTGTACAAGTGTGGGTGTTTTGGTGAAAAAGAGCACAGGAAGAGCGCTTTTTACTCCAGGAGACACATCCACGCTGGCTTTATTTTTAGAATCATGATACGTCCATATCATTGCAGTGCAAACACTTAGTATAAAATATCGTCTTTAACAAAATGTACATTCACATAAAACATCTCGATAAATACATCTTCAACGAAATAACTTGACAAATATCGGATCATTCATAATATATCTCTGAAAAAGACTCTACAATGTACAATAATAGCAAGTAGTACCTACATATAACAATTGAAACCCGTATCATACAGTATGAAAATATCCAATTTACAGGAAAAAATATTGTACATAACTCCTTTCTATCAACTTTCCATAAACTGTTTAAAGCAAGTGTATAAAAATCCTCATTTTTAATCTCTTAGAAACTCAAAGTAAGCATCAAAGCTACTATATAGACTTTAAATCTATGTTGAATATGATAAGAAGTACAACTACATTATTTCAGTCAGGTTATGGTGTCCAAATAAATCTCTCCACACTTGCCATCATTTGATCATTGAGTTACAAAACTGTTAAAGAACAGCTCACACAGTAAAAATACAGGCATTCAACAAAAGGAAAATCCACAATAACCGTAGCCACACATTCAGTTGTGCTACAGCTCAACACCAACACGTTTGATATGTTTACGAAAATAGGTTGGCACATTTGAAAACCTGCTACCTGTTGACTACAGCAGGAGCGGGGAGGAGGAGGGAACCCCGGCCTGATGTCAAACCGTCCTGAAAAAGTCCTCGAAAAAAATTCACACGCCAAGCTCATGAAAAAGACACGGGTCAAAAAAGCACCTTACATTCAAGAGGACCGCTACCGTTAGCGCATGCATGAGGACTACATTAAAATAGAGTCACTGTGTGTCCGCTGCTCGGCCTGTATGAATGTTTAATCAAAGCATGCATGTAAGAGCCACAGGCTTGCAGGCAGTGCATGCTAGAACAGATTAGAGGAGAGTTAATGGCTGTGGTAAGCCGTACTGTGACTAGCATGCTATACCATAAAATAAATCATCTGATTTTTGTATGAGGAAGCCAGACAAGGAGGTTTGGGTGTCTCCTCATAAACAGCAGTTTTCTTCTCCCGACCAAAGCAGCTTTTAGTTCATAAAAATAGTAGAACAGAATATCTTAATAGAAAATATTTCTTAATAAACACGCACGCAGAAAAAAAGGTTTTTCCTTTTTTGAATAGAATTCCACGAGGAAGGAATCACACTCGCACAATTACAGAAAATAAGTTTTTCTAAGTCATGCTTCAACTCCACGGAGATACAGACTGGTGTGGCTAGCTATGCACACTCTATTGGCTACATACACTATCAGGTCAAAATAGGGTCCAGCTGGTTTCATGCAAGGGGCTGAGATAGAAGACGAACCGCTTTATTGCTACACTTTGACGAGGAAGAATCTGGAAGTCAAGCATCACAGGGAAACAGACAGCAAACAAGACTGAAATGCAGCAGTGGCATCATGCACTTAAAGACACTGAGCGGCTCGGCTCGGGGATTCAAGAGATAACCTCATGTGCCGTCGGAGGGTCAAAGTGAAGGGGCATAAACGTCCAGGTAATGATTGAAGGCAATGCCCTGTCATATTTTTGGCAAGTTGATACCGTTAACTGCCAGTTACAATTATACATTTGGCTTCATCCACTGCAAGAACATACTGTATATCTCTTGGACAACAATGCCCCTGTAATTCATCTCAATTGGCATCCAATAAATTAAGAAAGAATCTAAAAGGCAACAAAAAAGATGGCAAGAAACTCATTGTGAGGAGTGGTCGCTAAGGCAACAGCACTGATTTGGTTTTTTACTGTGAGAAAACGGTCGGCTCAAGTTGTTAAAGGAATGTCTGGATGTGGTTGTTGCGTGCTACACTATAACACTAAAACAGTGCAATTGTTTTTTATATTGATGTTGATTTAGTTATTTGTAGTTGTGGAAACAGTTTTGGGAGTCGCCTTGGCCTTTGATTGGTTACAGAGCAACATGGCTAAAGCGTCCTGTGCCCTGTTCATGGCACCCTGCGGTGTGAAACAACAAACAGGGCTCCAGTATGGAGGGAGATTCCAATTGAGGCCCCCCTCAGACTCCAGTCCTGAACGCAGTCCGGGCCCGAGTCCAGGTCTCCCGTCGGACGATCAGTGTCTCCGCTGCCTCCCACAGACAGTAGGTCGGCTCTACGTTTTCCTCTCGTAATAAACTTTCCGCTACTGCTGTCACCTTCACTCTCCACTTTTTGTTTTACACTATCCCCACGGAGACAGCATCCGTCACACCGTTGCCATGGGGACAGTGGGCAGGTACCTGGTGGTGCTGGTGGAGGTGGTTGGTTTGGCCGTGCTCAGGCTCGGGGTCCTGCTGGTAGCGTAGGTAGTCACGGTGGGGGCGGGGCTGAGCCTGGTGCACACGCTGCCCTGGGTGAATGCGCTGGACCGGCGCTCGGCGTTGCCGGACTGGTGCTGGATTTGAGACAGCCTGCTGCCATGCCTGCGCCCCTCCAGGAAGTATGTAAGCATCTGACCTTTGCCCTTCACGCTGACCTGACCTCGGCAGACAAAGTCGTAGTGGTCTGTGATGAGACGATGAACGTCTTCTGTCACCTGAAGAAGAAAGATTTTGGGACGTGGTTTCTCTGTGTTTCTCATGATGTTTTACAGATGTCAGTTCTTCATATTAGGAGACTCAAATAAGCTGCATTGATTTCAATTAAAATAGTGTACAGAAGGACTTGAAGTTGCCATGTAGCCTACCATATTCATTTTCTTTCCGAGTGTAAGATAAGAAGATAGCCCTCTTATGTCTGTATGCTAAATATAAAGCTACAGCCATGAGACGTTAGCTTAGCATAAAGACTGGAAACGGGGAAACAGCTAGCCTAGCTCTGGCCAATGTATCATGTTTGTACATACACAGAAATCCCTAAAACCACAATTTGTTTTCTTTTTCTGTTTGGTTGTTTTTCTGTTTTTCTGCCGTCCTTTTGAGTAGGTCTCTTTTGAAACTGATTCTAATCTCTATCAAACTTTTTCCTGCGGGAAGTAAAGAAGAAGGCAGCGGACTGCTGTACTGCACCTGTATCTTTCCTGGTACTCCAGTGCTGTCCATCCTGCTGGCTACGTTCACTGTGTTTCCCCAGATGTCATACTGAGGTCTTCTGGCTCCAATGACTCCTGCCACCACTGGTCCCACATTGATACCTGGACACATGAACAAAACGCACCCAGAGTTTAAAAAAAATGAACATACGTGTCTATGATAACTTTTACTCTCAGGAGGGTCTCCTAGTGTTGATAGTTAAAATGACATGACATTTGAAAACTCCTTTCAAAGCTCTCAGTGGTGTTTTCGAGACAAAGTAGGCATATAACAATTTGTTGCTTTGTGTTTCTGTAGTTTTGAAACAATGAAAAAAAAAAATACTGTTCCATGCTCTCTCAGTGAGATCACAGTAAACTCCTCTAATTTCCATGTTTTTAATCATCCAATATACATTTTTGGGCTATTTTGTCATTAAAAACTGAAAATATTGAGCCATGTTGCTCCTTCAAACCCAGCATGAGGAGCAAATGTCGCTTTCGGTGATGACTTTGTGCGCTCAATTTGACCGAGTGCATTTGGCATTTATCTTTACCATTCTTTGTTTATTACTAAATCACACGCAGGTTAACACAAAGGAACTTTTTTAATGATAAATAGCAAATATGTGTATTGTGTAAAATTGATGCACACCCAGATTCATCTGTTGGGAGACTGATTCTTTTTTCTTTTTGGTATCAATCCTATTGATGCTCAAAACAAGACGAAGCATCGGAAGCCCACTTCTACTGTATCTCCATGGCAGCCGCTGTATTCTAAGCCTGTCTTTAGTATTGAGAAATAAGTGAGTTACATCACTGTAACGACATGTCATTAAGAATTAATGGTATTGCTTCATCTTTACAGCCACAGTTCTACAGGTTTAGGAGGTTGGACAGCAGCAAGGCACATGCAGACAAAGTGAAACTAGGCCAAACTTTGTTTTTCTGCACTTACTGGAAATCCAGCACTACGCAGATTATCAAAAGTTGCGTTTCTGCAACAGGGGTTCAGCCAAGAACGCAAACACATGCAGTTTTTGCACATGGAGCCCCACAGTCTGCAGACAGGATGCCACTATGTACACCAGGCTACCCTGGGATTAAACAAGGGCTCCTGTTGCAGGCTCCCCACAGGATACCCAACACAATGGAACCCAGAACGTCAGGGCTCGCTGTGACGAGCTTCCTGGAGGTAACACTCTCCGAGTGATGCATTTCCTCCCAAACTTACCGGCAATGAGCGACGGTGGTGTCCAGTGCAACAGGTCCTCGCTCCAACGCCAATGTTTATACAGACCATTGTGTGCATGTGTGTGTCTTTCACTCACCCACTCTCAGGACAAAGTCGTTGTAAGACTGGTAGTTGATGGCATCCAGGACGTCAAACATATCGATGGCAAAATCTGCCACTGTGCATACATGTGAGGTGATGGACTTCTTCGCCTGTGAATCAGAAAAACAGACAAATGTCAGGAAAACACAGATGAATGCTCAAACAAGCATGCTTACATCCAAGTTAAGAAGCGATATTACCCTTCGGTTCTGTTTCCCTGATGGGATTTTACACATTATCATCTTCAGCCGCCACAAAAGTACACACCAGGGTTTTTTCCAAAAGTCAAACCACCTGTTTAAATGGAGTTTTGCAGGCATTGCAGAAAGAGCTCTTTTGTTTGTCAGCTTTGCAGGATTTAAAGAAACTTTATGAATGCAGAATATGCTGAGCCACAGAAGCCGTTAATCCCTCGCAGAGGATTTGTTGAGTGAAACGTGACAGCATTCTAAATATCAACGCACAGAAAATAGCTACCTGCAAATATTAGGCCTCTCAAAACTGCCGCTTGCATTCTGAACGGTTTCAAAACGTGCTAATACCCTGCATACACACAGGATCAAAAATAGCTGCTGCATGTGTACCTTGGAGGGAGTTGTAGGAACCAGCCCTACTGCAGCCATGTATGTACTCCCAATAGTCTTGATTTTCTCAATTTCCCTGTAGCAGTCTTTGTCCATCAGCTGGAGGGGTGAAGAAAAAGAAGAAAAAGGGGATAAAAACAGGTGGAAAGCATTACTACAGTAACACATTTCAAATCAAATTGCAGTAAATTGTCAGTTTAAGTTTGTATATATTATAGGTTGTGTTTGGCAAACAAATCCAAATGCAATTTGAAATGGACTATTTTAGGGTGTTTGAGTAAATTGATGCTTGATGTTGTTGATAGATTCAAGCAGGCCAAAAGTCATCTGTAAGTAATTCCTTATTTTCAAGAACTTTCCCAACCGCAACCATCGCTTATTATATTGCATCAATAAACACAGTGTCATTTAAAGCCATGGCCACAATGTCATCTTTGAAAATGATGTTATGGTCATATTGCACCGGGGCTTCCCCCCAAATCTTCCAAAGGCAGAGCAAGCAGACATGAAAACTGCAGGAAAATAAAATCTATATATGAAAACTGCAGATTTACGATGCAACAAAAAATTTACTCACCTCATCAAAGTCAGCGATGATCTCATTGAGCAGCCTGAGGCACTCAACGCCCATGTTGTTCCCGTCCAGCTCAATGTAGAAGTCATTGAAGTTGGCGATGGAGGCGAACAGCACTCCAACCTGAGCGTAGGACTGGTAGTACAGGTCCTGAGGGGGGGAAAGAAGTTAAGTCAAAGCTGGACTGCACTATACTGTGGGGAAATTACAAGGAATTAAAGGATCTAATTTATATTTTGGTCAAGTTCTGAGATATGCGTCTTTGAAATTTCTGCCTTCACACCAGTACAATGGAGGTGAAGAGTCCCTCTTTTAATCCACAGACCTCACTGTGAACAGTTTTCATATGAACTACACTTTCCACTGAAGAAATAGTCCACTTAAAAAATGGACAACACTGTGTGCTATGGATTATCCAGCCTAACAGGGAAACTGTTTATGAAAGGATGCATTGATGTTGCATTTTTTTCATTTCATTTTTCAGTGCTGTGAGCATCACAAATACAGTTGTATTTACTTGTATAGTACAGAGTCGGTGCTTGTGTTGCTCTTTGCCCATATGATTTTTGCCCATGTGAGTACCTATACTCCTTATTGCACACTATTGACTCCTGCTGAACACCTCCAAGTGACATTTAATTTGCTTTCAATAATGGAAAATAAATTCCAGAAAGACTGCCTCTAAATGCCTTTAGAGGCAGTCTTTCCCATTGTATATTCTCTTTAGGCCTGTTAATAATGTAATGTAGTTAGTCATTAGTTTAATTACCAGCAACGTAGTTTTGTTTTCACCTTGTGAGCCTGTGTGTTTGTGTGTATCATCATGCCAAAATGTGGTCCTGGAGACACCCACTGTAGCAAGAAGTACCACAGAAGCAGTTTTGAGTACATTACCACCCGTTTATATTTCTCTGTCTGTCTGTGGACAGATTTTGTCACCACAACAGCATCACAATCCTGCAAGATGCAGTCACAGAACTTTACAGGTGTGTGATTGGAAGATCAGCAGTTCGATCCGTAGCTCCTCCTGTCTGCATGTCAAAGTCCTTGGGCGAGATACTGAACCACAGAAATTCTAGCGAAGGCTGTGCCATTGGTGTGTGAGTGAGGGTGTATGAGCATTAGAATGGATCCTGATGGGCAGGTGGCACCTTGGTAGGTGGCATTGTATAGCAATTGAGATCAAAATGAAGGTCGCGTTTGAAGACGCGTGTGGTCCAAGCAAGGGGGCCGAGTAGGAGGACAGGAAGCGGGGAAGGGGCCATTGGTGTGATCTTTCGCAAGATTGTCTCTGGTTATAAAAAAGGCTTGTATTATTTAGCCATATATTGTGCACCCGAGTTCCAACTGTGACACGGTAAACTCCTTGTAAATTTACATGATTCAAGATTCAAGAGAGGTTCAATGTTATGTTGTTTCTGACAGCAAAATCGCAGTTGTATTACCAATCAAGTGCCAAGTCATTTGGAAATATAAAACAACATAAAACTACCAAAGACAACCTTTTGGGTTGCAGTTCACATACTGACTGAGGTTGTGTATGTAAAGGGCACAGAAAACCAGCATGTTTGCATGTGGCCAAGTTGTTCCCAATGCTGCAAAACTATTTTTAAATCGCTATGTTGGAGCGGTGAAACTTTGAATTCCAGGCAGAAGAGTCCCACTGCGCTGTGTTATGAATACAGTGTACGGGTGAACTTTAGCCCAAAAAAAGAGAGGAAGCCTTTCTATACGCTGTAGCTCTGAGGGGTCACCAATGTGCCGGGAACATACTTCCTGGTCCCAGTGTGTACTATGTCAGCCTCAGATGATCCCTGCACCGTCTGATGCGCAGCCCGCTGATTGTTAAAGGATAAGACCGGCGTTACTTTTTTATTATTTTTAGCAAATCCCATGACAAGACCAAAATCAACAATGAATTTAACCTACTTACCAACACTGTCTGTGTGGCCAAAGCCTTTATGGCTTATGCCTCCGTGCTAAAGAGCTCCGCTGTCCTTCAAAGAGATGTTGAAAACAAACTATACTGTTGCAACTGGGTAACATATTCTTTGATAATGATGATTGTGTCCATTGTAGTTTCTTCCTCTCAGCTCGTCAGTGTTAGCATGGAACCATGTCTCAGAGCAGGCTCAGTGACGTCTGCTTAAGGTATAAAAGGCAGTTCTGGAGATATACAATAATAATTGAAATGAAGAAACATGTCATCCAGTGCATAAAGTATTGCTCTTTCTTTTTTTGACTAATAAGGGACTCATAGGACTCAGATGCACTTGTTTATATAATCTGTGGCTCTGCAGGGGTCACAGTCAGCTGTGAGAAAATAACTCTGGATGATGTCATTGTAATGTCATCAGGGCTATTTTAGTATGGGATTGTAGACTTTACATTTTTAACAGAAGAGTAACAAACATAAGGGCATGGAGTTTGAAGAACATGGACATTTACCAGGAAAAGTAGCTGTGGTGAAACGAAACTGTTCGGGGGCATTTTGGTAAAAGCAGGATCCTGTATTTTCAGAGACTATGTTCTTGCAGTTTTTAAGCTCATTATGCAAAGATTTCCCCATGATGTTTTTAAGTATGCTAAACATAATAAAATCTGGCTTGCAACATCAAAGCTGTGTCCTAATAGTTCTCTTCTGTTTACACAAAGTATGCAAAGTATTACAATTACACGGTCTCCATGCAAATGAACATAACCTTCACGATTACATTTCCTGCTTTTGTATCTATTTCAAAAGGTAAAAGCAGACTCGATAATATAAACCGTAGGAGATAAGGAAGGAAACGCTGCATATTTTATTTCACATTAGAATGTGAGTTTGCTTCCACTTTGTTGCCCCTTGACATTCATTTGAAAATGTCTCCTGAAAGGAATTATCAATCTATTTTTATTTGGCACAAATTTACTGGTTATGGGCCATCAGCTCCATACTTAATGTTTCCGTCCATGTTGTATCTATACTATGTAGACTTTACATATTAAATTTGGATACGGCCATTGCACCTAAAAATATCGCGACAAGTCTGCAGCGTAACAAATATGGACACAGTTTAGTGTTTACAAACCAAACTCGTTCTGTTGAGGGGCTATAAATTTCCTGAGAGGATGTACGTTTTCATCACTTCCTGAGAAAGGGAGGAGGGGGCTGAGGAAGGAACAGAGATCAGTGGAGGGGATGTATATCAATCGGTGGACACAGACATACAGGGCTCACACTTCCACTTCAACATCGCAACACATGGTCAGATCAAGCAGTACCGTTGTCCGAAACACAGTACCGTTGTCCGAAACAGCTGGGATATTTCCCACGTTAAGACCCCAACCCTTGGAGGGCATTTCTTTGGGATATGGGAAGTCCAAACATGTAACCTGCTCCAGTTTTAATCAGCAAAATATCTACTTATCCTTCTGCATCATTCCCTAAAAGACCTGAACCATAAAGCTCATTAGATGGTAATATTAGATTTCCTACTAACCAATAAGCACAAATTTGGTGTTTCATGCTTTTAAAGACCCCTTGATGTGTGGCTCACAGTGCTTATGGCTAAATTGAAAAGTGACACATTTTTGGTTTCACTGCTGTATGATCTGGCAGTATAAGTTGTCTTTAAAACCAGCGGCAGTATGTATGTGCAAAACCAGCGGTAATGAGACTGAAAAGGTGGGACTAATTAAAAATAATGATCTGCATGGGTTGTCCCCGTAACAGCCATGTCAGCTGCTGATTTACTCATGCATGTCGTTACTGTTTGCAGAACTTTATCATTCCTGAGATCCAGACAAACGACATGTTTAGCTGCAGCTGCTGCAGAAGTCTGAGGAGAAACACTTGCTCCATCTCATTTCACTAAGGAGGAGGATTACACCAAATCCAGCTCTGTTTGCCTGAAGAAATGTGTTGTTGAATATGACATATATTTTTCATGTAGGGATAGAAGATGTATTGGATCATTTAGCAGGACTAAATCAGGCCCTGTAAAATATTGACATGTTTTCTGGTCGGGTTTAGTGCTTGAAAGTGAGTTGAACATAATTGGATTCCAGTATGTAATGTCTCATTATTATAAAATGTTACAATATTGCTGTAATATTAGTATTGAATGTTTAAATTAATCCTTATTTAGATAAGTGGATTTAGGTAAAAAATTAAATTAAAAATTAAATTAAAAATTATTTATTTTAGTTATTTTTCTTAATCGATCATACAGAAACATAAAATCAGTTGCAGCTACTTATATTATATTATATATTATTTTATTTGACATATATTTTTTTTAATCAGTTTTTGCTGTGAAATCAGATGCCCTGAAGTACACATAACCGTTGAAACAACAGAAGTAGTCAATGTGTAATTAGGGCTTGCTTCACATTGAAATATTGTCATTTTAATGCTGAAACAATGTTAATACTGTAGGTCACCTAAAGCAGTGTTTCCATTGCGGAGACAGGATTTTCCCAATGGGTCATACGATGCGTTTAATAATGGGTCATGAGATGAGTAGTAGTCAAATAATTTCAGTTTTCAGACTTTTCACTTATATGCGTTTTTCTTCTTGTGTGTAACTGTTTTGAACTGCTCGCAACAGGACATCGCTCCAGTCAATGATCTTGAGCTTTAACCTGCTGTCTTTTCACCTTTAAATAGCCAAACTAGCACTTCCTGGGTGTATTAGGAAATACTAGAAAGTCTTTGCTGGTTTCAGAGGCCTTAACTGCCTTCAGTGTGACGATCCATGTTGGACGGGCCTGGACTTGTCTGTGGATGCTCACCATGTTCCTGGGGTTCGACATGAGGAAGTGCTGAGCCACATGAGCCGGCAGCAGGTTGAACAGGATCCTCTTGTTGTCCAGCTTCACCTTCTCCATGTCCCCTCGCTCCTCCTCCGCCTGGATCAGCAGTTAACACAACACACAGGTGGAGAAGGAGAGGTGAGTCCTTACAGAGTGACAAGGATGTAGATCCAACATGAAACTGATGATCTACTGTCCAAATACAATTGTCCCACAGCTCAGAGGTAGATGTACTTGCTTATCCTTATCACTAGAGGGAGATAATGATTTTCAAACAAGGCAAATGTTCACTGTCATTCTTAAAATAGAAACATTCACACAGACATGATCCACACAAGACTGTTGCTGCAAACACACACACACATTACATTCCAACATTGAATCTCAAAACCTTTGTTTTGAACAGCTGACAGTACAGAGACAAAAGTTCAACCGTTTCCATCGCAAAACCATCTTGTGTCTGTATCTGCTCCGTTTAGGTGAATTTCTTTGGTTTGATCTTCTTGTAATAATTACAATAGAGCTAGGTGATTATAAAAAATAAATGAATACATGAAAAAAGACAGAAGGACCAACAAAACGTTGCACAGTTTGATATAGTCAGTTCCTAAATACAAACGTTTTCAGTGGGGAGAATCTGTGCGCATAGTTACACTTATAACATTAAAAATAAATCCTCACACCATCTGCATACTTATATGTACGAACACTCACAAGGTCTAAATCAATACTGTAATGACTGGGGAGAAAAAAAATATTATACTGGTCGACATTTTCTTGAAACAAGAAAATAAAAAATAAAGAATAATGACACTTGAGTTGTAAGCTGTAGACAGGAAGAGCTGAATATCAAATTAACACCTCTACAATTAACAGCCAACCTGCCGTACGTCCTGAGCTACTGCCATCCTCTAAATATGACTTTATGACCCATTTACAGACAAACATGATACTTGATAAGAAGAATATCTGCAGTGCACAAGGACAACTAAATGTACACACACAAAGCCGTATGCATACATGAGCAGAAACAGGTGTGCTACATGTCCATACAAACACACCTGTGTTGCCCAAAGATAGTCGAGCCGCAGCTTCAGGTCCAGCTGTCTTGAGTGCAGAGCGAGAGCTCCGGAAAACAGCAAGGCAGCCAACACAGGATCATAACCCCGCGAGTGGAGAAACCCTCCTCTGGAAGACACACAGAGAAACAAAATGGGCTGTTTGCTTTTCTTTTTTAATTCCCTTAAATTACAAGAGGAGAAGAAGAAAAAAAATATATAATACGTTATATTATCAACATTGGACCACAAATACACATATTTTCCATATCAAACTACACATCACGTGCAGCTCAGTCTTACCCAACGGCTTGGCGATAGCCACTGGTCTCCATGACGACGGTGTAGGCGACAGAGAGGAGGAGGAGAAGGAGGATCTTGAGGAGCGAGGAGACTCGGACGTAGGGGACAAGAGTGAGGGTGCCGGCCACGCAGGACAGCAGGGAGTACGCCATGTTGGTACAAGCTCTGTCCGCTGCTGTGCTGTTGGAGTCTGCAGGGAAGTCCTCAAGTGAGAGGCTGGAGTTCGTCCCAACTCTCTCCCAAGGAACACATCCCACCTGCGGGGGGGGGGGGCAAGATGACAAGGAAGCGGGTTACTTAGGAGGACAACCACGGATATATGTAAACTTTAAACAGTCGGAAACTGTTCATGAAGATGCAATAAACTGGTAAAGATACACAGCACGGTATGCTATGCTGAAGAGGCTGATTTAATGTCCTAATAATGAAAAGGTGTCCTGAATGTGTGCTGAAACAATAATCAAGCGACAAAATGAGTAGTCGATAACTAAGTAACTGTTTGTATCATGAGTTATGACACAAGACTAAAAAGCAATATAACGTAGCCTATGTAACATACCATTGGTTGGACAAAACTAGAACTGGAGGTGTCACTTTGGGCTCTGGGTAATTGTGACGACAATTTTCACTATTTTCTCTATTTTCACAAACCAAACAATCAATCAATTGATGGAAAAAATAATCAGCAGATTAATGCATGAGTAATAATAATTAAATGACATAATCTAGCCTAAAATAGTATAACAATGACAGGGGACATCAAGTAGCTAGGCTGTAGGCTCACAGAGCTGCTAGCCTGGCATGGATTTATTTGGGTTTTTGACCGTTTCTTTCACAAAACAAGCTGTTTAAGGCATCTCTTCAGGCTCGGGTTCATCTGGTTCATCATTGACATTTTGTGTACTTCATTCATTAAATAAAAAACATGCAATGATTAGATTAACCGATAATGAAAATTATAAAAAGGCTGTGGGATCATTTCTTCACTACATCCTTTGCTTGATAATTGATGTATTTTTACACCCACGGTAGTCCACACAAAGGCACACATCAGAGGCTGACCGAGTCCTGGGACTGACGCTGACACCAACCAATTTGCGTTTGAAATATTTGAATGGGTATTTTACACTTGAACAATGCATGTTTTATTCTTCTGAGACTCTGCAGCACCATCTGCTCGGCTGTGACTCTGCCACTAGTGCAGAGACTTGAAATGACAATGAAATGATGGCACTGTTTCCAACTCTGCATTATGTACTAAATTGTTTCATTACCATTATTTTCATACGGGCCTTTCAGCCATTGTATGGTGATATCAATAGTTTTAGTGTTTACCATTTACAAGCAATTAATAAATGATTTGGAACGCGTTGACAATGCCCACTGATATCCCAGGCTTTCGTGATATTCTGGTTTTGGATCATATTAACGATATAACGTTTACATAAAACATAAAGAAACCTGTTTTTTCATATCACTGCATGCATGACTAATGGGTTTCTGATCATCTACAATGGTGCAGACATGTCTTTGATTGAGATCGATATGAGCCGAACACAATGAATAAGGTAATACATGTTTTATAATGCACTATGAATAGTTGTAAAGCAACATAAAAGTATCTTTTAATCAATCAATCATGATTTTTTTTAGTTTAAGTATATCTTCATCTGACACAAAAAAGCCATGACTTAAGGTTCACATAGTTACATTCTCTGGAGCTCTCGACTGTATCTTGTGATCTTCCTCAGAGACTTGCATTTGACATATTACTGAGGGCATCCACTCAGGAAGGCCATGAGACGTGGTTGAAAGCCGCAGAAAAAGTTAAATCTAACTTGAGTAAAGGTCAGTAATGAACTGTCACAATCTATATTTATTTTTACCTTTTTATTGTCTTGTCACTGTAGAGCGCTTTGATTTGATTTTTTTAATCATGTTGTTCTTCACAAATAATCTTGAATTTAACTAAATAGTATATACTGTACATGTGAAAACTTAAATCTTACCACACAGGCCTGGGTAACAGAGTAGGTGAGCAGAACGAGGAACACACACAGCACTGTTCGGATCTGGATGGTGAGGCAGCCCGGTTGGCACTAAAACCGGAGGAAAGAGTGGGGGGGGGGCAAATGAAGTACACGTTTATCTGCCTCAATAGCATTTTGGACACATCATTAGTCAGGAGTGGAAATGAAATGAGCGCATTGTGTGGTGTGGCTCATTATGCGCAGACCCATTAGAGGAGACGCTTAAAGGATATGATGACAGTTCCATGTAGCATGATACCACAGTGTCATATGGAGAGCATGAACGTGAAGTCAAAGCATAGAGAAGATGTCACAGACACTCCAACCTGCCTGGCAAGTATACAGTGGCGGAAGAAGTAAGAAGTAAGCAGAAGGAAAAAGTGTGACTGAAGTAAAGGTAGCGATACCACAGTGTAGAATACTTTGTTATAAGTAAAAGTCCTGAATTTAGTTTGTATGTGCTCCTGTACTTATTTATTATTTTCATCATATTGTGCATTTTGTATAATGGCTCATTTCATAATAAAGTGTTTTATATGATTATAACTATTAAGGCATTAATGTGTACTTCATTTTAATTGCAGCTGGTGAAGGATGAGCTAATTTTACTACTACTATTCTATTTTATAATACATCATCATTTATAGATTACATTTGAATAATGTAATACATTTAATATATTTCATTTAGTGTTGTAATATGGCAACTCTAATCTAATCTGGACTCAAAGGTCTTACTACATTTTCAAGGGCTTTTAACTTTTTGAGTTTAGAATATTTTGTCACATAACGTTTTTGTGATTTTGAACAGACACACAATTTGTGTTTTAAAGAGTCTAAATGCTTTGTTTAGTGTAATGTAGTGCAGAGACAATTAGTTAATCAATATATTAGTCGGTTTACAAAAAATTATGGAAAACTAATTGTTTAAGTCATTCCTCAAGCAAAAATGCTAAACATTCACTAGTTTTAGCTACTAT
Organism: Anarrhichthys ocellatus; assembly: GCF_004355925.1. NCBI lineage: Eukaryota > Metazoa > Chordata > Actinopteri > Perciformes > Anarhichadidae > Anarrhichthys > Anarrhichthys ocellatus. The sequence continues at coordinate 2,622,541 of NW_022280078.1, read as the reverse complement.
AATGTCAGAATTGTAGACTCCTTAATCGATAAAGTAAATTAACTTGGGTTGCAGCCCCAGTGTAATGTTATCTTCCTGGTGGGAGCTACAATACTCATTTATGTGTGAGTAAACTACATTTCTGGCAACGTGTCAACATCCACTACTGATGCACTGACTGGCGTCTTTGTTGTCAATGTACGAGTGTATTTTGTTCTCTTTAACCATTGAGAGCATCTGCTTTGCCACTCCGCTGTGTCAAAGAGAGGGGCATCATGTGAACAAGGTGCCAGCAAAGAGTCACGTTTCCGAGCAGCATCCTGTAGGAGGTGGTCTGGGAGTCTTACCTGAACACTGGTGAGATGCAGGTACATGACACAGGCCACGTGGAAACACACACAGAGCAGCAGCAGCAATAGCGCCAGCATCCCCCTGAGAGAGGAGAGGAGAGACCAGAGTGAGAAGGGCTTTCCCACTGACTGCTGTGAAAACACCTTCCTTGTATTATTGTCTCACTACACACTAGCGAGAGCGATCCAATTATGCTGCAGGAACGGAGAAACTGCAAATGGGGAAGAGTGCGTGTTTGTGTGCGTTTGTGTTTGTGTGTGTACGTACTGTGGAATCATGAGCAAATAGATAAGGCCAAACAGAGCAGCGAGGATCAGAGAGAGAACCACCGCGCTGATGAAATGGTCGTCGTACACCTGGTGGTACTAAAGGACAAACCGGAGAGAAAATGTCAACATAAGAAGCATTCACCCATCCGAACTGTCAGATGGTTATCTACGGTAAAAGCAGGAGCAAACATCCTTTCCCATGGTGAAGTGTGTGTCACGGGACATAAAGAGGACTCAAATGCAGACAGTCAGGTGAAGAGAAAAGGGGTTTAATAATAAACCAAAAACACACAGGGAATCCAAGGACGAGAAACGAGGGGGACAATCCGGCTGGACAAGGCAGAACAGGCAGGCTGAAACCCCGGGAACAGGACGAGCAAAACGGGCGGGTAGGTCGAAAACAAACACAATGATCTGGCAGTGAGTGAAAGACAGGGGTTTAAATAGTGACTAGAACAGGTGAGGAGAGTTGTGCTGATGAGGGAGAGTGTGACTGGCAGGTGCACTGAATGAACTAATTAGGGACAGGTGAAGGAAGTGAGGAGCTACAGAAAACTACACACAAAACACCCAAGGCAAAGCCTGATTGTGACAGTGTGACAATGTGCACGACCAAATTCTTCAGTCGTAGAGTGTGGTTGTGCGCTCCAGGGTATTTGCGTTAGGGCTGCAGCAAATGTGCATGAGGGGGGTCTTTGGAAGACATTTGCATAAAAGTTAACGTCAACCGTGACCGTCTTAAATGGTCTTAGATTTCGAGGCAATTAATCCATCCCTTGGTTGTCAAGATATTTACAACGGAAGAGCCGTGGCAACTGACTAAAGAATTATCTTTCCTGGAGCCATGTGCAGGGAAAATGAGAAATGATAACGTCAGCAGGACCAAGCACGTATTGTTTTTATCTTGAATGAGTTCAGATCTTCCCACACAGCAGAGCCCTAGAAGTTATTCTTTATTTGTGCAAGAGATTAAGGCTTTTATTGCAGCAAATAACATTTAATAAATATAGATTAATCAGCTGGATGTGAAATGATCTAACTTTCCCATCAGATCTAGAATTATGATGTGCGGTTTGATCTATATTTCTGGGACAACGAACATGTCCTGAACTATGACTATAAAAGACGGTTTTAATCGTTGCGTGGGAGCAAATAAACACTAATTTGAGTTTTAATTTGTTTTCCGCTGGTGGCATTTCTTTTTCCTGAAGGGAGAGACTTCTGAAATCTGTTTAAAATGAGTTTTTGTGTGGGCATTTAATTTGTCTGCTACCAGTTTGAACGTCTAGATTACACAAAGACAAAGACATACTGACACACACACACACACACACACACACACACACAACCCGGCCCTCTTCTGTGTCTCCTTTATGGCTCTACCCACGCACACACAGGAGAAAGATATCACGTGTGCCGCTCAGACGTTCCCAAATCATTATCTGCACCCCCTCCTGAGAAGGTGGGTGGATTCCTCATACACACACACACACACACACATACATACATCACAGACAAGAGGCGTGGGAGAGAGGGAGAAAGGGGAGAAATTAGAAATTAGAGACTGTGTAGGGTGTTTGTGAGAGAAGAAGTTGGGGGGAGGGGGGTGCAGTCACGAAGCAGGTTACGTTCTGTGTGATGAGGAAAGTACATATTTGTTACATTTTGTAAACATGAAGTTCTCAAGGCTTCTCTGCAGATGTTCCGGGTGTGTGTGCGTCCTCACCCTGCGCTCCCTGTCTCTGCTCCTGTAGAACAGGGTGATGTAGTTGAGGTCTGTTGTCTCGGACTCAGTCTGCCGCGCTTCGATGAGCCGTCCGATGTAGCGGTTGACTCGTGTTCCCGGGGATTGCTGCACGGCCGCGGCTGAGAAGGATGTCCGACTCCTCATCTTCTCTGACGCAGTCCGCAGGGCTCTCCGCTGTCAGACACCGAGAAGACAACCCAATAAGTCTCTGCAGAGGCGAGGCCTGTGTGATGTGTTGAAGTTGACCCGCGTCGTGAGGCATACCAATGCAGGGTGTTCTGAGGTCAGCATTTTACCACTGTGAGATTTTGTCATAACTTTACAAAGACATCAGAGGGAACAAGATGAAAAGCCTGCAGCCACGCCGGGCTGGTCCTGTGAGGCTATGAAGGGCGTTATACACCAAAAAATATATATAAATTGTTTGATCACATATGGACAGAAAACTTTAAACCTCCTTACCATAAGTGGGTTGGAAAAAATGTCAAGTTTGTCTTTGGAGGGTTAGGATTTAAAAGTGTAAGTTTATTATAGTGCTTTGAAAACACAAATAGCAGCAGGTACAAATACACTAATACAAATACACTAATGGAAACATATGTACACAATATATATATCAGCCTTTTTCACTGAAGATACTTTGATAATTGTGACAAGTCACAGTAACAAAAGCACAGATGTAAATTAAGGATGACTAATTACTGGCTACAATCAGGTATAACACATTAGCCTGTAATTACATGGTGAAAAGGATAAAGCCTAATAAAAGAGTCTAAATCAATCCAATCAGTAAAGCAAGAATATAAAAACATGTATAAATGACAAAAATAATTACAGGCTCAGCCAATCTGATGTTTTCAGGTGAAAAAAAAGGAAAAGTAACCCAATCACGTGATTCAGTAGTTAAAACACCAGGGTTGAAAGATCTAATCAGCCATAACTGATAAGATTTTAAATTAGATTTTATAGTGGACAGGGGGCTAGTGCAAGGAGGCAAGAATGTGTGCATGAATGGTGTCGTTCCTTAAGTCTGCACAGATGTTTATCAGTATCATTCTGCACAAATTGTTGTCTGGGAGATTCCAGAATAGCACATGTCTGTTATCAGGATAATTGTGCATGGACAACTTTCCTTTGGAGCGGATGCAGATGTCCTATACCTAAAATCTGCACAGCAGCCCAAATGGCCCTGACACAGAGTCTTAGCTGCAAAAGCACAGGTGTAATCAATCATATTAATGATGGTTCTGTTCCATTTATGTGTCCCAGTCAGCAGCCAGCATGACCAGCAGAGCCCTGACTGGTAAACCTAAATAGACAGCAGGACATGATTCATTTCACCTGTGTATGAGGGCTCAGTCACACTGAGAAGTCTCTGAATGAAGCCAGTGCAATGGACAACTCAGTTCACCTTTGTTTAATGTTTATTACATTGTTTGGAACTAAGTGGGGAAAGCACACTGGCAGTATAGTAGCTGGCATCAGCATGTTACGCTTCCCAGCCAGCTTAGCCTTGCATTATTCCTAGGTCCTTTTCCCCACAGTGTGTAAAGTGTTCAGTATGTTGTTTTTTAAATAAGCTGTACCTTGTCAGCCTCAGGTGTTTTTTAGACTGACCAAATGCTAAAAGGCTAGCAAGTCAACATGCCTACAGTTAGCATACGGCATTTACCATGTACCATTTGATTCTAGCACGTTAGCTTGGTGTAATGCTAATGTTTCGTTAGCATGTCTCATATTTAGCAAATTAGTAAAGTAGCTAATGATTAGAAAAAAACGTTTTAGTTGGCTTGTTACCATGTTACAGTAAGATAAGCCCATACTTTAACATGGGCAAATCTAGAATGTCACACTAACCTGGTAACATGCTATACAATTTGAATTAATTCATGAACAAGAGGACATTTTTATATTCCTCAGTTAGAAAGGTCTAATTTACAATCTGAATGAAGTATGAACTTGCCAGCTGCGAATTAAATTTAATACTAATGTCATAACAAACTGAAGTTCCAGGCAGTAATTATTGAGAAAATCAAATTTAGGCAGATTCCACTGTGGTTTGCTTTTTATTGTGCATTTAACAGTAATTGAGTTTTGGGTTTGATGGAGTTGGCATAAGTCATGTGGATGCGTCCTGGGGAGATGCCTTTCATTAATCTCAGTTGTCATGACACATGATTAAACTAATAAAATATGGCTCAAGTCGAAAATAACCATAATTATCTGTGCAGCAAACTGTAAATAGCGGCACGCTAGAAGTATAAAAAAGTGCATTATTTGTTATTTTTGTCTGTATGGGTGTGTTTCGTTTTAACTACAATTACTTACTTGTTATTCATATTTAATGTCATGTTTGCAAAGTTTTAGAAGTTTCTCTATTTTCCGAGAATGTTGTGTTATTTGGGATGGGAGGAAGGTTTTCTTTTTGTGGATGGTTTACTTTTTTCTATTTCAAAACTAGTGCAGTGCCCGTTCTGCTGATTGCTTGACCTCTGGTATTGCTGCTCGCCGCTTTCTCGAGAACCGTTCATCCAAACAACTTCACACTCGACACTGCACCTCCTTGGGTCCTCAGCAACACACACGGCAAGTGTGAAGTTTGTCGTATGAAGGGTTGTCAAGAAACTCTAAGGACAGACAGGTAGAGACTCCTTCTATTGTAGTTAGATGCATACTGTACGCTGTACTTATTTATCGTTAAAGTTGTTACTGTAGCTATTATTAGAGCGGTTGCCAGTCAGTTCTCTGTCTCACTTATAGGCGTTTGACAGCTGCAGCACAGTATCACAAATAGAATGTGAAAATGTCTTCAAATTTACATCTGCTACTACAAAGTGAAATTGAAAACAGCTCACTTAATCAGCCAGCTGCACTTGAAGTGATGCAGAGGTTGTAACATAATTACTGTTCTGATCTTAGATACTGCACATCAATCTTAACAGGTAATTGAGACTCATTTTCATCTTTCAAGGTTGAAGGTGATTCTTGTAAAAATGCAAATGTTCCCGGTGCAGTATTCCTTGTTTCAGGAATTGTGTTGAACAGGGTGCCATTATCTTGAAACAAAACAGAATAAAGTAGATTGCTGCTCTAATGTCAAGAACACATCAATTTTGACACATCCTGAAACAAGCGGATTTGTAAACACAATAAATAATTGCATCTCATTGGTTGATTTCTTGGCTCACTTTAGATTCACAAAAAAGATGAAGACTGCAGAATGCATAACATGCACATGCAGCATTTAGAGGCACCTAGTGTGCACAGGGGTTGAAGGATGCAAGTGATTATTTGTAATACGAAATACAAACAAAAATATATATTTACATGCAATTTATGGACAAAGGATTTTGGTCTTAAGAAGCACCTACACCACATGTATGCCATACAGCTGTGCAGTCTTGCCCCATGGAAACAGGTTTCACTTTTCAACAACTACACCACGATGAGTAATATTATTTTTGCCCAAATAATTATCCCTGTTGTAAATTCCACTGTGTCACAATGCTAGGATTTTGGCTACTCGGATAATCATGTAACAATGTGGCTAATGCTATTAGAGGCGATGATACAGGCTGTGGGTGATTACCAGCAGTCATAGTGAAACCTCCTCAGAATCATGAAGTACTAATGCCTGGCCAAGCTCACACAGTTGAGCGGATTATGGCTAGCATGCTATTTCTGACAGGCAGACCCTGTGAGTCCACGACACCAAACATCGACCACCAAACATCGATAGACTGAGGAACAAACCAGTCACTGTGACTCGACTCGAAGCAAGCAAATATACTCAAAAAGCTGATGAACGACACGTGAACAAGCTCAAATGAATGCTCATATACACATGCACATATCAGCTCCACGTGTACACACACACACTCAGCCAGTGCTCAAACGTTGCTCATAATATCTATTGCACTGGTTTACTTTTCAACAAGTAGTTGCAGGCATACTGTAGGATCTATGATGCTGCAAAATCTAGAAATCCAGATTACTGTGTGCTTGTGTGTGCGTGTAGCAGATTAGGAATCCAAGCAGGATTTCACTCCATCAGAAATGGACACACAAACCCATTAAAAGGATTTCTCTTACTACGTAACCCAGATCTATATCTATTCTGCACAGTAGTGGTCCGCACATGTATGCAAATGTAAAAAAAAGTGCTGATTTTCTATGAGGTACAGACTCTGTACCTGTTAAATACCTTGTCGTCATCGTCGCAGTTCATGACGTTGGAGAAGGGGATCTCGGCCTTGAACATCTTCCTACAGTGCATCAGCTGCACCAGCAGGTAGCACACCGTCTTGAACTTCATCCGCTTGGCTGGTTTGATGTCTGACAGAATAAGACCGGGAAAGATCTGGAAGTGAGGAGACGAAGATAATGAGATGAACAGGAATAAAAGGAACAACCTAGATATTGAGAGGTACGGGAAACATTTTAAGGTTTTATTTTGCTCCTGGTAACATATATTCTCTCCTAACACACTGTAAACAGTTCTGCATTCAAGGCCAAAAACTATAACCAGGCTGTGTTTTCCACTCTCTGAATCAGCCTCCCACATGTTTAGAGTATGTGCACTGTCTTTCGTAAAACATTTAAACTTCAAATATAAAACTTTGAATTGAACCATCATAATGTTATACTGGAAAATATGTATAACTTAATAGTGCTAAAATATATCTGGACAAAACCATATCCAAGAACAATAATCTGCTCAGATGGGGGGTATTCTGTAGCGTCAATAGATGTTCAAACAGGTTTACAAGGCAGACTATCAATTTGTTAGAGACAGAATATACAAACACACAAATTATAGGAAAACATGAATACTATAGTCTGTATGCCTTTATACGTAACATTCATTAAATAAAATGATCAAATTTTGTGTTTCATTCAGCTAGTTTGCCTAATTTTACAAGCTTTAGATATAAAACGAGCCCATACTTTGCCACTCAGTACAACTAACAATTTTTTCAACAAACCAAAATCATCAAATAAAGTAACCTAACAGAGTTCGCCGAAGCGTGCACTGCTCACACTGGTATGTCCTTTCAGTATATTCTAGAGGTAAAAACCAAAGAGTAGGACAAGTGGAAATGTTGCTCTTTCTATGGTGCTAAATTACAAATGTTCACTAAATGTAACCTTAAAACTAAATATTCTCTCTTTTACCAACAATCTTGAGCTCAAATTTGAATGTGCTTTTGGAGAATTGTCTCATTCATGGAAATAAAGTAGGCCTGCGTGGGATTTTTACAGTACAATATGAGTGTGCATCTTTAGAAAAACCTGTATATGTCATGTGTTTATTTGAGTGTTGCTCACACGAAGACCGTAGCTGCAGATTTAAAATGCCAGCCGTAGACACACACACACACACTCTCTCGGCTCTTGTGCACATGTACAGTAAGTGGTGCGAGATAGTGATCCTTGCCATGCGTATGCCAGCTTAACGCATGGTCCGCCTCCCTCTCTGCATCAGAGGATTAACTGTTATAACACTGATAGATGTGTCACCTCTGGAGCAAGAGAGAGAATGCAAAAAAGAAGATGATAGTGACGTACTTTGCGTCTGTGTGATGGCACGATGAAAAACGTCTCTATGTTGTGTTTCTGAAGGAAGGCGTGTCTCTCGTGGCCGAAGCCCGGCTCCACCTCGTAGTCTCCGTTCAAACACTCCAGGGTGGTCCTTGTGATGTGCACCTTGCTGAGAGCACAAGAAGAGCAGAGGACCCAGGGCAGTTAGTGAGAGAAGTCTGACTCTAAGGTCTCAAATCATTATCACCCTCATTATTTTCAGCAGCCTAATTCTTCAGAGCAAAGAAATTTTCATCCCAACGACTCATTTAATCTGATGACGAGTCCTAAATTTCCCTTGAAACGGGACCAAATTGAGCCAATGAGGTGACCTCATTTCATTGCTTTTTAAATGCAAATCAGCTAGTTACTGTACATGAGTTTTACTGAATGAAGTATTCATTTAATACTAGTAGACTTTTTTATTTTAAGCTGCTGTCCTTTAAAAAACCTAAAAAAAATCATCCCAATAACCTTCTAAGACCGAATATGAGATAAGGTGACTATTTTATCCTTATCTATGATAAAACAAATCACATAAAAAGAGCAAAACTATAAATTAATCCTACTAACACATATAGCATCTGTAGCCAAAGCCTAATAGAGCTTATATCTCTGTGCCATTAAACTTCATCGCTGTTAGAAAACCTGTGCCACTGCATTTGGATAACATATTCCTTTTTGCATGCGCAAGTGCTCTCTCTCTCTCTCTCTCTCGCTAATGATTATTAACGTATTGCTGATATAATTCGGTATCAGCTGACAACAAGAAATTGCATTACAGAAATGCCAAATCATCAAACAATAGTCAGGTGCCGATAAGAACATAGTTTGCTTCCTGTAATCATTCCCCCTGTTCGTACTGTCCGTTAAGAGATCCATCGCTAATGTGCTTCCAAAATAAGAGACAAAATCCAAAGTCCTCCTTCTGTGAAACAATGTATTGGAAAATTCAGCCCAAGCTCAATGATATCTACTGTTTGATATACTGTCATTGGATTTTTGTAACACACTAGATTCTGACTTCTATATCTCATAATTAGGTGAAAAAATCTGATAATTATTTCATAATAACAAAAGTCAGGATTATGACATCCTTACTACAACCATGTTTAACTCTTCGTACAAACTACAAAGTCTGTATCTGAAAACAAGTTCATAATTAAGAAAACTATCTCATAATTATATGAGACAAATCTCATTGCAATCAGATAAAAATCTAGTAATTATGAAATCATAATAGAGATGATATCATAATACAGATTCATAATTACAAGATAATGTATCCAGTTTTTTTTTCCTTTGGTAAATGCAATGTGCTTCTATTGAAAAAATATGTCAGGCTGTGGCTAAATGGACAATACCAATACAGGTGGCTCAATTCATGAGTTTTTTGTCTTTTCAGTAGATTTGTTATATATTTGGTTAATCAATAATGAAGCCAGGTTTATACTTTATGCTGAACATATTGACAAGTCTATGGAAAAGCATGTAGTATTGCTGTATGCAGAAAACTACATTTCCCCATCTGTTACTGTGATTAGATGCACACATTATAAGTCTGTATTCTATTTTTGTTGCTGGGATGCTGTGTGTGTGTGTGTGTGTGTGTGTGTGTGTGTGTGTGTGTGTGTGTGTGTGTGTGCGTGTGTGTGTATGCTTGCACTGTGACTGCTCAGAGTCCAGTTTCAGTGGGTGTAAGAGTCAGCACTGACCCAGGCAGCCCTCCAGCCTCCATCTCATTTGCCAGCGTGACATCGTTTGACCAGACGTCATACTGCCATTTCCTGAGGCCCAGAACACCACACAGCACCCGTCCAGTGTGCAGACCAACACGCATGTTCAGATCCACCTCTGTCGCCTCCACCACCGACCTGCGGGGGGGGGGGGGGGGGGGGGGGAATCAAAATTGAATCTCTCAAGCTGAAAGAAGACCAAGACAATTTTACTTGCAGCGTGGTTTATTCATCTTTCTCTGTTTGGTTGTTTGTTAGCAGGATGTCAAAAATCTTTGCTCGTTTCCACGTTCTTGGTGGACATTTAGGCAATGGATCAAAGAACAAGTAGTTTAAGGGTGCTGCTCTGATACCAGGTGTGCATCCAAGAATGTGTGAGAATCCAGGTCACCGTCAGATGGAGGGTCCACTGCCTTGGCCACAACCACGTAATGAGCTGTTAGGAGGTCGTGGTCATTTCATATATTTATGTAAGATCACGTTGTTTTTACTACAAACCTAATTACACTTCCGTCAGCCTCAATTGTAATTACGTTTTTGTACTAATTAGAAAAAGTTTGCATGCTTACACACTAAACTAAGATGGTGAACATAATAAACATCATACCTGCTCTCTCTATAGTTTCTGGTTTCCTTTTCTTCTTCAAAAGGCCTTAAAACTCTTTACTATGTGGGAGAAAAGCTCCCCATTTTCAACAAAACAAATACAATTTGTTAAGTCAAGGTAGCAGCTCTGGTTTGCCTGCTGACTCTATAATGCATCCTCAAAATGAAACCATTCTGCATGTACGTGTGTAGACCACCTTCACCTCCCCTTGTTGTGGTGCACAGGGGGTAGAGCGGGGCTCCTCTCCAGTAAATCCCCACACAAAGCTCCGCATCACCAGTGAAAGGTCAGCCACTATGTTTGAGTATATGTTTACAGGGTGGCGGAAAAGAAAATTTAGTCTGCGCATCAGGCTGAAGGAGGGATGTTACACACACACTCTCACGCGCACACACGCGCACACACACGCATAGAGAGAGGGAAGAGTGTGTAAGGCAGCACCTGTCTTCTGAGACAAAGGACTCCTACAGCAGCCTCCATCCACTCAGACACAGCAGCAGGGGAAGAACATGACAGGCAAGGACTCACACAAGGGAATGAGGTAAAGGCTGTGTGTGTGTGTGTGTGTGTGTGTGTGTGTGTGTGTGTGTGTGTGT
>NW_022280078.1:2609720-2611666 GCF_004355925.1 Anarrhichthys ocellatus | reverse complement strand
GTGTGTGTGTGTGTGTGTGTGTGTGTGTGTGTGTGTGTGCATGAGTCAACATGCAGCTGGGCGGTTGGGGGTAAGCATGTGTGATTGCAAATTTGTCACAAGTTGAATTTGTCTCAGCTTGTAGAATATCTGTTGTCAATATTAAGACTTACATGGATGTCTCCATGAGTGCTTTGTTGTGTCCAAACGAAACAAAGTACCTCTTGCTGCTGAACCCCTGTAGGACCTGTAATGTAGGACCTTTACTTGTAACATAGTATTTCCACACTGTGCTGTTACTACTTTTACTTAAAGGTTCTTCGGGTTCTCAGAGCATTAATATAGCATCAAACAACTATCTGCAATATGAAGCTATAGCGGAGTCATGTCTACTTGAGCAGAGAATGAAGTTGCGCTCCCTCTCTGTGTGTTGTAATCCAAGCTCCTGTAGTGCCGGGCCGGCTGCGCGTGCCTTTTAGTGCCCAGATGCATATTGTAGAGAAGACATAGGTGTGTGTGTTTATGTTGGTGCGAGTGACTCACGCAATTGTGTCAATCATGTCCAGACCCATCTCCACACAGCAGTGGGCGTGGTCTGCCTTGGGTTGGGTCAGGCCTGACACACAGTAGTAACAGTCCCCCAGGATCTTTATCCGCCTGCAGTGATTCTCCTGCAGACGGACACAGAGAAAGACACAGACAGATGATTATTTGAAACAATGTTCCGGAGTCCACCAGATGGACTATGCTAGTTGGAATGAGGGAAGTGGTAGCCACTCTTTTTTTTTCTGATCATTCATTCATTCGACTAATTAGCATGCTAACACACAAAGCTAAGATGTCGTCCATGGTTAAAAATGATACCTGCATAACAGAAGCATGTTACCATTGACATTGTGAGCATGTTAGCAATATGCTTTTAGCATTTAGCTAAAAGCAGCATTGTGCCACTAGCATAGCTGAACTCCTGAGTCTTGTTTTAAACAGTAGACCTAATAGTCCATCATAGATTGTAGGATCCAATTCTCTGGCTTTGGATTTGGATCTGGATCGCAATTTTTTTATAGATTTAATGCCTTGCCACAAGTCACTTATTATGACAGGACCATTGCTATTTCAAACCTATACTGCTGATGAAAAGCAAAACTTGATGACTCCAAATAGTTTCTCTTGGGAAAGAAGCAAAAGTTTGAAATCATGACGCAGACCATTTTTACATACAGCTGAAAGTTGGTCATGCTTGAGATTAAGAAATGTTGTACTTTTACGCAGGAGATCTAACTGTACAGCAACTGCGTGGATGCATCTCTACTCATGCAAATCCGATGTGTGTGCTTGTGCAACCATGTGTATGTTTGCATTTGAGGCCAACTCTAATTGCTCTGACATGCTCTTGGAGTAGAATCCCACCCACACATTCCCAGACAGATCAGCTATTTGTCACAGTGCACATTGTGCACGAACTCTGCAACGAAGACAAAAACACCAATTCACACACACACACACACACACACACAGACACAGACACACCTTTACAACACATGAACACATAAACAAACATACCTGCAGAAAAAAAATCCCAAACAGCAGCATGGTTACATGCAAACATACAGTACAGGTATTTTGGTTTTGTTGTACACACACACAGGGTTTCCATTTGGCGCTGTGTCATCAGAAAATCGTAATGGTAGACCCCACAAAGCTTAGCCTGCAGGCAGCCTCTGAGTGACAAATACACACACACACACACACACATACACACACACACACAAATACAGAGGATAAAAGACAACTGCAGGGTTAGAGGCGGAGATGAGACGGGGTGCTCTGGTTTTCTGCTCATGGGAGCAGAAAGATGCTGGCGTGGGAGGATATGAAGATTCAGAACATGGATGATTATCCCAGCACTAGGAAGAAAAATGTGTGTGTGTGTGTGTGTGTGTGTGTGTGTGTGTGTGTGTGTGTGT
>NW_022280078.1:2588974-2609710 GCF_004355925.1 Anarrhichthys ocellatus | reverse complement strand
GTGTGTGTGTGTGTGTGTGTGTGTGTGTGTGTGTGTGTGTGTGTGTGCGTGTGTGCGTGTGTTTGCATGTGTGTGTGTGTGAACAGAAATGAGAGAGAAATTATCATGCCATGTCTCAGGAGAAAGGTATCTGTGTGCGTTTTTGGAGACATATTTGGGATTTTGAACCAGCTAATAGGTGACATTTTGCCTAATTCGGGAAAAAATCGGTGTCATCAATTTGGCTTGATTCATTAAGCCAGGTATATGCCAGGTATGGTTGAGTTATGGTGAGGCTCCTGGGAATAAATGTGTTGTGTAGCATACAGCAGTCAGACGGGCTCAGTAGCTGTGACAGAGCCAGTTTAAAAGTGAATTTCTCCCTCGCTAACATGACAGGGTATAAATCTCAATTAGGATGTAGCTGCAGCTACACGCACACACACACACACACACACACACATGCACACAATATATCCTCATCACAGGAGTTACATATAATGGCTTTCTGAGAGCTGGCGCACTGATAGCAAGCCACATATCACTTTGTATCTTGCTCCCCCCCCCTTCTGTCTCTCTCACCCCACGTTAAGCCATGACTGATTGCTGAGATGCAGAATGAACTCAAGAGGGATAATCCTGCTGATCATGTGACTTTTTTGTGTGCATATGTGTGTGTGTGTGTGTGTGTGTGTGTGTGTGTGTGTGTGTGTGTGCATGTCTGAAGAGAGAGTAGACTGTGTAAAGCGATATCTTGGCCTGGTAGAAGAGGCCAAGATATCGCATGCTGAGCCAAGAAGAGGCCAAGATATCGCATGCTGAGCGTTTGGTGCGAATGGGGTGTAACCAAAATAATTGGCCAGATTGACTTTTATATATGATCTGAAGACGCTGATCCTGGTGAGATCCGTTGATCACAACATAACAATTTCAAATCAATAAAATCCCTGTACAATGACTAAAATGTTAAAAGAAAAAAACAACCAAAATCTCAAGTGAAAATCCGAGGTTACTTTCAGAGCAAAACTTTCTCATTTCAGTTGACAGACTTTCTAAAGGGGAGGGGAAGTGTGGGCTGCACTTGATAACTGTAGATGCTAAATGCTTGAATCCTGTTGACAGGATTTTTTGATAGTAAATATTCGCTAAATAAAGTGTACCCTAAAGTTGTTGTGTTTAAATGTAACCTTGTGAATTTAATGAAACACTGTAGTGCTTAAACAGTTAAAAGATGTTTTAAGGTTGCTTAACATTAGCAATTTGTCCTTAAAATTGTAAATATAGTTTTAATAAATTGTCATAATTTATATAAATATCTAAATAAACAAATAACTCAAACTCCAAATATGTTGTAACAAAAGCAAGGGAAACTTCAGCCGTGTCAGTACTGTTTTGGCAATTTGGGGGGCAGAAGAACTCCACAGCTAGCTGTTAAACACACATCCATGACATACAATTGCTTTAAAAAGTTGTTGTGGCTCGCAAACAATTACTGTACCATTTTACAAATCCAGAATTCCTAAATTTGGTCATTTTTAAAGATGAATTCATCTACTTTTGGCCACAAAGGGGCAAAAACACATCAAAACAAACTGACGGATAACATCCAAAAGTATCATCCCACTGTACTTGTGTCTCTGTATCCAGCGGATGAATTAAGTCCAATATTCACTATGCTTTTAGCTCTGGTTTGGTCTCCACCAACTCCTGAGGAAATATCTCTTCAGCTGCTAAATGGTCCGTTTTCTTTATCAGCTAGTTTGTCTGTTTGCTGTTGGGCAGGTAGTCTACAGTGGCTTATCAGAGCTTGTTAACTGCTGATTCTGGAAACAAGGTTGCTGAGAGCGCCGAGACTGAACCATAAATGTGCAGTAAAATCAAAATGTGGAGCTAAAAGATGCTAAAATGCTCCATAGAGAATTAGGAGTTATTTATAATTTAGATACAGCTAAATATTGTTTCTAGAGCAGCAACAATTTGTAATTTTCACTTCCCCTGGTTCACTTCACCACAGAGGCCCATCTGCTCGCCCTACGTGTGCGTCTGTGTTTGTGTCTATTGTGTTCGTAGTTGGAGAAGCTCAGCACGACAGAGAGAGCAGAGCGGGATAATAAATTCCATCAAAAAATGTAAAAGCACTAATAAAAAGCACCCTGACGTCGGGGCTTATCAATACTACATTCTTTAATTATCCCTACCTTCCAATAATTTAAATTGTGTCCATTCTGGGCTGCTGTAGAAACATGCCGGTGCAAGATGGCGGATGACTCCCTACGTAGGTATGAATGGCTTTTCTAACGAAAACATAACGATTCTTATAGTCTCAGGTGATTATACACTGATTACAACATAGTTATGCATATTATATTCATAACTATCATCCTTCAACATATGACAACCTGTTATGATCACGGTTACACACTTGACTGTAGGTCACCCGATGATAAAAGCTGAGCCAACGCCATCTGCTGATGAAAACCATGAGATATGGTAGAAAGTATATAAAAATATTCTGCTTATTATTATTTGCTGCACCTTGTTGGTTATTTAAATGTATGTGTATGCGTTGAGGTAGTCTTAGGCCTAGTGTAGTGCCAAACTATGATGATACAACTATGTGTGTAAGTGTATATATGTGTGTGTGTGTGTGTGTGTGTGTGTGTGTGTGTGTGTGTGTGTGTGTGTGTGTGTGTGTCTCATGCAGTATTAATATTGTATATAACCTATCACCTAATCTTGTTTCCCGGAGAACAACGCTACACAGGCTTACTGACACAAAGTGCACTGTGTGTGCTACCATACACACTCTCTCTCGGTCTTTATCAAGTGCAGTAGTCCCAATAGTGCTCTCTCTCTCTCTCTCTCTCTCTCTCTCTCTCTCTCTCTCTCTCTCACACACACACACACACAGAAACACTCCACCTCCTCAGCCCTTATCTCCCCTCTGTCCAAAAATCGGTTCACTCATCTCTCCCGCTCTTCCAATTCCTTCTCCTTATTGACCTTCATCTCCTCCTCATCCTCCTCCTCCTCCTCCTCATCATCAGTCAGCCTCTCCAGGTTTACTTTCACTATAGGATCAATATATGCCTTTGCATAATAAATAAACTCCAGGACTAAATAATATATTTCATTTTCTTGGAGGCACTTTGTGTTGCAGAGAAACAACAGGCTGACCAACTGTTTGGTGTCACTTGCCGCCAGCCTGCCTCCTCACTGTGATGGCTCAGTGACAACTTCATAACAGAAGCTATGATTTCAATTGATCTACTTTCTTTGTAAGTTGCTCCCTGTTGTACACTAAACTCACTGAAACCAAGACCGAATACACTAGAAATCGCGGATATAATATATATCAGTATCAGCGTATTCATCAGCTGGTAAGTTATTTATCTGATAAGTTATTTGTTGTTGTATGCACCTTCCAACAATGGAAACAAAGGAAAAATTATAATTTAAGACATTAAGTAAGTACAAAAATAGGTTTATGTTTTTTTGTTAACATTATGACATACTGTGTTCATCAAAGGATATTAGTTCTTTAATACCCACAGTTAAAGCTGCTATTATCTGTATTTGTGATGCACTAGACAGAATGATTATGTGTAATGTGAAAGGGTTGCTGTTCTGCACTGTGTGGTAAACATAGAGGTTAAAGAGCCAGATACTTCCCTCCAAACACAGAGCTAAAAGGAGAATAAATATTGGACTTACATTCATCCGGTGGACACAAACGTGACTCTAAATAAATGTTCACGTCACTGCGTTTGCTGAATATGTAAATAAGCAATTGTTGACTAATTGTTCGCCATATACACTTTATAAGGTGATACTTTGTTCAGCTTGTAAAGCTGTTTTAAAGTTTAAGAATATTAAATTAAAGGGTACGTATTGTCATTTTCAGGTTCATGCTTGTATTTTGGGTTTCTACAAGAACTTGTTTACATGCTTTAATGTTTTGAACAAACAAACATTATTTTTCTCATACTGTCTGTCTGAATATACCTGTATTCAAACTCTGTCCGATATGTTCTGCTGTAGTGCCTGTCTCTTTAAGCCCCCCTCCCAAAAACGCCCAGTCTGCTCTGATTGGCTCGGCAGAAAAATATGGCGCCCCTTTGCAAAGGTGGTTCTCAAGTTTTTTTTGGTTGGAGATACTGCAATGGAGTGCGATTGATTCTAATGAACCTGCATGCGACATAGAAAGCGGAGCCAAATCCATCAATTGTTCCTGAGGATCATTTATTCCCTCCATCATTTTCCTTATGAAGCAAATGAACTGAGGGGTAACAGCGAGGGTAAGGGAGAGCACTTACTGTAGCCAGTTCATCAAACTTCCCAAAGAGTTCATTGAGCAGTTTGACCAGTTCCTGAGCAGTACACTGAGAAGCCAAGCTGGTGAAGCCCACAATGTCTGCAAACAGGATGCTGTCAGAAGAGAGAGAGACAAATTATAATCTGATGTGAAGAGCTCAACTTGTCCTGACAGCTGATTTCCTTGTGTTCTACAGGAAGGAAACACTCTTCAACTGTCAAAACACTAACAAAATGAATTCTACAAAGCCAGAGAGGGCATGTTGACTTCACAAACAAGTATTTTAAATACCCACAGATCACACCGCAGCAGAGACATTTGCTAATAATAATCAGATGTGAAGCAAGAGCACCATAATCCAATCCCTGATAAGTGAAAGCATCTTTTAGGCCAACCACTAAATCAATTACAGAGCTAAATGCCTGCTGCTGGCTAGCTGCTGTAATGGGGATGAAGAAGGTGTTGAAAGCTATTTAGCCCCTCATTCATTTGCTGAGAGGCCAGATGGCAACAAGGTGTTATGGATCTTATTGACTCTCAGTCCAAAGTAAATCACTGCCTCCAGTCGAGTAAAGGCATCACTGTGTAGAGCTGTGTATAGAGCTGTGTGTAGAGCTGTGTGTAGAGCTGTGTGTAGAGCTGTGTATCATGAACAAATATGTTATACTATGGCTGATATGAGACCAAAACAACACTTTTTTGATGAGTTACTCAGATATTTTCCCTAGAAAACTGTTACTTTCACTAAAATTGTCTATTTGACAACAGACAGTTTATTTCCTTTCCCCAAAACAAAACATTTGTGTAATTGACTGCTAAAAAAGATATATATGATTTTGTGGTCATGAATTTTTAACTCAATGTCCTACTCAACGTCAACTAGTTTTTTCAAAAGCTATTATCCACTATCAATCACTGAAAAAGAACATGAGAAGCGGTTGAAAGCTCTTGAAAAAGCGGACCTTCAATTCGCCAATTTTTTTGTTTTGTTTCCGTATACTGTGGAACACTGTAGTACTGTGATCCCAACTCGGCGACGCATGATGGATGTAGTGCCCAGGATTTCACGAAGAGGTGAAAAAACATGTCAAAACATCGCTCCCCCATCGTACCACTTCCATACAATCTGACTTCTTTTGCAACCGGAGGAGTCGCCCCCTGCAGTTCAGTAGAGAGAATGCAGGTTTTAAGACACGTTCACATTGGCTTAACTCGGCAGAACCTGAAGTTGCCGCCTGGGAATGCCTCAACAACAATTTGAATGAAAACCACAATATTTTGTACAGACATGTATGGCCTCCAATGGATCAATTGTAATCACTTCGGTGATCCATTAACTTTTTATCGAATGCAATCATCGGGTCAGAATATTAATAAGTCCAGTACATTAGTTTATGACCAAATACTTGCAATGGCATGCTAATGGCATTCCCATCAGCCCTTCTGTTACTATACCTCTGTTTTAGTGCCAGTTAGCAAATGTTGGCATGCTAACATACATGCTTGTGTTTTATTGTGAGAACAGTCTCGCTAAATGTTGTCCAAACCCCAGTAACCGCACATGAAGTTTGTCTCAATAATATAGTCTAATAATGGAAAAAAACCTCAGAGAATATGTAAACAAGGTGTAGCTGACCAGACATTCAATGCCAGCTTTCAGTACTTGACACTTTTTGATACTCGTTGTTAGGAAAACATTAATTTCTGAGATGTAATAACCAGCAGTAGCATAAAGAGAACCTGTCCTCTGCATTCGAGAATGAGTTGCTATGCTCTTTTTGGCAGCTCAAGATAGTTGCTCAGGAGCCTGATGTATGCAAAGCCGGGATCACGACAGCTGCTCGACAGAAGAGCTCTGTTGTGTGATTTGTCTTTGAATGGCGCTGTTCTGCAGGTCGTGCTGGTGGGTGAGGAAGAGAAGGCGAGAGGAGGGCAGGGTGGGGGAGGCGGCGGTGGAGGGGGAGAGCATTGCAGTGGCAGAGCTAAATAGGTATGGGATCAAACGTTCTCGGGGCCACATCAAAGGGGGGCCAGATCAGGGAGATGTCATGCCCCTGCTCAGCGAACTAATGGTGACATTTTTTTTTTGTGTGTTTTTTCTACCCCCACATGTTAACGGGTTCATATGTGTATGTTTGTAGCAGCTCCCTGGAGACGGGCGGGAGCTGGCTCGCTGGGTGCAGCAGCGTGACGTTTGGCCGTATGCCAGTTCAGCAGCAAGGCGGGTGAACGAGCAGTGGTGTTCCCGAGCTGTGTGGGAGCCGAGCGGACAGATAGACGGAGAGAGACGGAGAGTGGAGAGGACTGTCTCTTGACAGGAGTGCTGTTGACATGCTACCTAGCCCTCCACTCCCACACTCAGCAGCACTGACACAGCTTTCCATTTCTCTTTCCTGGCTCGTTGGAACGTAATCAGCTCAAAGTCGGGCCAGGTTCTCACGCTCTGTAATATTTTCCTCATTACAAGTGCAATAGAGGTGGCTGCTGAAAAGGCTGATGGAATTTACAGGGATAGGGCAGCAAAACTTCTTGCTTCAATTGGTTTCATTCTTCAACAAATCAACTAATTAATGTTTTGTTTGTTATATCAAATTTTTTTTTAAGATTTCTCAGTTCTCAGAACCAAAGGGAATGGCTTCAAATTGTTTTGTTTGTGCAATGAGCATTCAAAAACCCAAAGAGATTCAACTTACTGTACAGTGATATAAAACTGGGATAAATCAGCAAAACTAGAACCTGCAAAATGTATTAATAATTAGCAGTTGTTTTCATCATCAAGTGGTCGATTAGTTAATGATTAGTCAACTAATTGTTTTGTCTTATATAGTGAAAAAATGCTGATCAAGGTTTTCCAACTCCAAAAGTAATGTCTTCAAATTGCATGTTTTGTCTGATCAACAGTCCAAAACCCAAAGACATTCAACAATGACATAAAATGGAGAGACCTTGCATTTGAAGTTTGTTCTATAGTTGAGTTTACATGCTGTCAACTTCTGCCTGCTGCGACCAAAAAGCATGCCATGAAAGCGAGGAGAGTGAACCGGAACTAAGTTACAACTGAACTGCTAAACAGTGAGCCGAAACCAAAAGCTCCATTCAGACCTTGCTACCTCCACCAAGGAGGTTATATTTCCGGTTCGGTTTGTTGGTTTGTTTGTCTGATTGACAGATTACGGAAAGACGACTGGCCTGATTGTCATTAGACTTGGTGGAAGGGTGTGGCATGGGCCAATGACGAACCCAATACATTTTGGAGCGGAGCGGAATCACAGGACGAATACACGCATTATTTTACTAATGATCTGCGCTCTCCAAGTGCTCTTCTAGTTCTCTGTAGATTCATCAAGCGACCCCTGTCACGTTGTCATTTCATACATTGTTATTATAGAAATATCAATTGCAGTTTTAAATGTGTTGTTAAAGTTCGGTTAAGCCACGAAGCTGCTTCTTCTCAATATTTCTCAAACTTTTGGACAAGGTGAATTTGCTGCAAAGAGCCTGTTTCATAAGTGCATTTTGGTGAAAATGGAAAACTTGGTGGTAAAATGTCACCAGTGTGCTTTATAGTCATACAGACGTCGTATCAGTTTGTCACAAAATAAAAAATAGCCATTTGCATCTCACAGATAATTACACTGATACTAAGTGAACCTTGAGTTAAGAAAATCGCTGGTGGTAGCAACAGTGCTTTGTCCGTATCCTCTTTCTACCCTTTAGGTATTTTGATTGCATATCTGCATTAATGGCTAACTTTAATTGGTCTCCTTGGCGTCACAGCAGGTGACTTTTGGATCAAAACACTCTGGCCCCTCCGCACACCTCTGCTGCCCACAGTTGTCATGACACCTCCGTACCTGACATTGTCATGACGTTGGATGTAGATCTTATGAAAGATCCGTTCAGGGGGCTTCAGGAAGTCCTCCTTCATCTCCATGGCAACATTCCTGGGCAGAAGGCTCATTAGCAGACGTTCCTGAGGAGTGTGTGTGTGGGGGGGGGTTAAAACAGAAGAAAAGGCATCGTGACAACTTTTAACTGGGAGGACATAAATGTATATACTGTGTGTTTGTATTCATGCAGCTGTAAGCACACAAATATAAACAATCTGCTCTTTGCTCAGACGTAAACAGAATTTCAAAATGACTGAAAATTAAAATTTCTTATTTTATCAAATATTTTGATGATCCGTAACTAGATAGGGTTATTTTTCAAGCTCGCGCATCAGCATGTTTTTTTTTTTGTGTGAGTGAATCGTCTCAGTTGCAGCAGCACAGAGTACTCTTGAACGTCTCGCAGGATGTCAAACGATTGTGAATGCACAATGAATCATCAGGCGTCTCTGCTGAATAGCTGTTGAGAGGCAGGTTATAAAAGCAGCCGGGGCTCTCATGTGTCTCCCTCCAGCACTGTTTCACATTAGACATCCATTCACACAGCTGCTTCTGACCCGTGAGTAAAAAACTAAACTAGAAACAGCCATCACACTTCCCTGTTGGAGGCTGTGTGTGAAAGTGGGTTTGTCCATATGTGCTCATGTCAGGTGTAAAAGTAATGATAACCAAAGTGTGAAGGTTTGGTTGTTTTATTGAAATGATTTATCTCTGCTTTATTAATCTCTTCCATTCCTCCTCCCTAAACGTGTTCTAATTCTCATTTCTCTGATCCGCCCTCGGCTTAATTCATCATGTGCTCTGTTTGACTATACGGCTCTCCTCATAGTGGTTTATTAATGAACCACTGGCTCACTTTCTCTCATTTCAAAAATCCAGATTCCCTGTCCTCGGGATCCATTCAAGAGAATTCCAACAAAAACTCTGCATCTTGGAAATGAACGCTGAACTGAAGGAATCCAACGTGCTTGCACAAAGTGGGAAAAATATACTTAGTCAAGAGGTTGTGGAAGGTTTTTTTGTCTTTGCTCTTGACAGAAGAAGACCAAATTAACACATATAATTTAACATGTTACGTTTGTTTACACAATTTAAACCAAAGAAGAAAAGCACAAGATATCCATGATAACACAACAACCACTGTCCAAACCTAAGTCACTTCATGACAACTGAGCAAAACAAAGACTGTGAGATGTTTTTGGAAAGTTCTGAAAAAACACAGTAACTGGACCTTGAGTGAAGATATTTTTCACAAAGGAGCTATGTTTAGTTTTTCTCAGAGGAGAAGAGTGGCTAGATGGGCATGACTTTTGACCTTCCCATAATCCTTGACCAATAGTTTTAGTCCCATAAATTAAACCAATCGTTTAAGTTGTCAAATCAGGTGATGGTCCTATTAATCGTTTTTGTTATTGTCATTCTTGACTTTGGAAATAGTAAACCAATCCCAAGACAAGGTCCGCCAGACTACCTCTTTCCTGGAGCTTTCATCCATAACACACAATCTTCATCGGAGTTTTGGAGATGGATCTGTTGAAGTACAAGCTCGACAGCTGCTGAAAGCTCTGGAAATACTCCGAAGTGGACCTTGAGATGGGACTTTCTGTTGTAAAACTACTATTTCTGTGGTCAAGAATGAACTTTAATGCTTACATTTTAAGACAACATGGATGGGAAGTCTTAAAAGTACTATGGATGAAGCCTAAATGACAACAGTCTCCATGACAACCGAGGAAATGCTGACCGTGCGGTACGGCTTCAAGGTTCAGAAAATGCTAGCAAGTAAACCTTGTGTTGGGATTGTTTTGTTGCGTTCATATTGGCCAACCTGTTTTTATCAGAGATGTCAGCGTCTCTTTTTTAACAACGTCACATTTTGGAACAGCGGTTGTGCTGTTTCCTGAATGCTTCATGTGAGTAAAGAGGAAGCTAAGCGTTGCCTCTGCGCTCTGAGCTTACTATTAAACTGAGAAGTCAATTTACCACCTAGACGCCCAGCACGCAGCCTACACATGTTGACGAATCAATACAACCTATAGATCCAACTCAAAACCCGAGCAACAGCCGAGTGACAACCAGAGACCTGTTTGAGTAGTGAGATTCAAATCCGGGCCGTTTGTTGGTGGTCACATAAACAGCAGTCTGGATGCAGGCTGTTGGCTGGCTGTTGATGGATCCCAATCAGGGGGTTTGTGTGTGTTCCACACACCCAGATACACTGCGACCTTTACTGGAGTACGGGGGGGGGGGGGGGGGGGCAAGAAAGCAATCTGCTTGTGTAATTACCTGTCAGAAGGGAGCCTGTTACTGCTGCGGAAAACACAGCATATCATCAACTAATCTACAAAGCACAGCTGCTATGTGTGCGTGTGCGCTCATCAGTGTTGTGTATACCGAAGGTGAGACGTGTATAGAGGCATATTACATACATCGGATGATTCATTCTCTGTGTAACAACTGGTGTAGGTTGGTTTCGTACCGGGTGGGGAGGTGCGGGTCATAACAAAGTGTTTCTGTGTGTTAAAGTTGCCTGATTGTTCTTTTGTTAAGTCGCTGTAGGTGTGCGCACAGGGGGGTGGAACGTGTGGCGCTGGTGCATGTGCCACAGTAATTGTTCCTTCCTTAAATAGCCGCTGTCATAGTTACTGCGTGCCTGTGGGCAGGTTGTTAGAATACATTGGCATCTGAAACCTTTAAAAAAAAAAAAAAAAACACTTCTCGAGAGACTGTGAAGATCTCATGAACATATGCCCTCAAGGCGCGGTTAGATTTGTGCACACATCGTCGTCTTGCTGTCTGTTGTCTATCTATCTGTGCATGTTCGTGTGTTTGTGCAAGTTTACCTGCTTCTCATTTTCATCCTCCAGTTTCAGCCTCTCCTCGATGGAGTTGCGGGCTTGCAGGAAGACTTTCCTCTGGGTGCGCTCGGTGAGAATCCTCACAAACACCCCGGACAAGTTGACGCTGGTGAACAGCACCGCGTTGGCCACCAGCTGCACACAAACAAGAACAGACATGCCAAACAAAGCTGGCAGCATCTACATCCTGCATGTGAGCCTGAGGGAACACACATGTCCATATGTGCATCTCTGTGTGCAATCATACATCCTGGCTGGATTAGATTTCACAATCCTTGAATAATCCATAGGATGGATTAAATGGCGAACCTCCAGGTCAGCACATTGATTACAACATGAATCGCACTGCGGGTGTGACCTAAAGAAACAATAGCCATACAGTGGAAATGGCTACCAGAATAAGTACATTATTGATTAATGATCCGAAACTATTGGTCGTGCCAAACACTTCATTTTGAGGATGAACTCTGTAGCCTTTCTGTGGCATTGATTCCTAAAAGGTCAGGGGTGAAAGTTCACACTTCAATACGTCACAGCAAGATGGATGACATACCACATCATTAACTTAAATAGGACTTCACTCCGGTTCACACTAAAGCAAAACCGAAACAAGGAAACACTTCCACAGATAGCGCTCCCAACCAAAGGATCTGGATTCATGCAAAGGGGACGCAGAATAAACCTGAGGGGTCGTGAAAGGATTAACAGCGGGGGAAACCATGTTTCTGTTACACAGAAAGATGTTGCAGTTTTCAGGTTTTTAAAGCTCAAATATAGAAAAAGATGACCCTTTGGTTGAACTAGGCGCATTTGTTGATTAGTGGTAGCACACGCTGCAGAATCACTGATTTAGTGCATTTTTCTTACTTTTTTCTAATTCACATTTTCATTTTGTGGATTACTTGATTATTTTGACCAAAATGTCAAACAAAGCAATTTGAGAAGGAAGAATTGGTCTTTGGTGGTCACTATCCAATTCAACTTGTAATCTGAGGAGGGGATGCAAGAAGGGGTTATAGCCAAAACGGTTGGGAACTACGGTTTTATAGGACCAGAAATATCAAGATGTTACATAACTCAGAAACTATTTTTAACCATATTTGTAAAAATAAAACACAAAAAACAACACTAAAATTATTACTTTAACCTACAATATGGGGCACAAGGAGCAGTCAATAATAAACACTAAGTTGTGTAAGCGACTCCGCAGGATTCTGTTTCAGCACCGGCAGCTGGACAGCTCCTCGTCTGCTTCATTACTGAGGTGCGCTAAAGGGAAACTCTCTGCTTGCTTCCAATTTTACACCTACAGTATCCTGCAGCTGATATCGATCACTGAGGGTGTTTTATTTTAACCTTTTCTTCTCCAGGGGAAAGTCGGATGAGTAAGCATGTTGTTTAACTTCACCACTTCCTACATTTACTCGGAACTTATACTGTGGTCTTCACTGGAGAAGTTGCTCAAGGGTACTTGGACTGTAGTTTTTGAGTGAACGGGTGACTCAAACAGCTACCTGTTTAATAAGATGACACCTTAAGTGAAAGAACCGTATAAGGCATAAGTCAATACAGTTGAGTGACTTAAGAGCTGGACCAGGATGCATGGTGCAGCACTTACCGGTCTCCACAGCTTCTGTTTCCTTCCCGTGAACGACGTCGCTATGACAATGAAGTGAGACGTGGCCAGCATCAGCCCGAACAAAACGGCAAGCAGCGTCCGCACCGGCAGCAGCACGTAAGCCACGAGGGTGACCAGCATCAGCTGCCACACACCTTGCTCAGGGGCAGCGGCGCTCAGCGGCTCCGACGTACCGAGCGCCAGCGGGAACGGACAGCAGAGCAGCGCAAAGGTGAAGCTGAACAGCAGGGCCAGCTTCGCTATTTGCTGCAGTTGCGTCACCTGAAGGTACTTGACGTTGGTGACGATGAACAGCGAGAGGAACACCACGCAATGCACCGGGTAGGAGCCCTTGGACAGGGTGAGACGCGGACTGGACAGCAGCTCCACCAGCGAAAGCGACGACGCGGCCACGATGAGCACCGCCAGCGCTTTGAGGGTGGCGGTCTGCTCCAGCTTCAGGTTGTAGTTCTGGAAGAGAGTCTCAAGCTCCTGGCTGTTGAACTCGTCCTCGCAGGTTATGGCGCCCAGGCGTGCGCCGGCCGGGCAGTGACCCTTCCTCCGCCGGGTCTTGACTGTTTCGGAAGGCACCTCCTCCATGTTCCGGCCATTCATGAAGCGGGGACGGCGCAGGACCTCCTCAACTTTTCGGCTCCTCGCCTCCGTTCGGG
This sequence comes from Anarrhichthys ocellatus, assembly GCF_004355925.1. Taxonomy (NCBI): domain Eukaryota; kingdom Metazoa; phylum Chordata; class Actinopteri; order Perciformes; family Anarhichadidae; genus Anarrhichthys; species Anarrhichthys ocellatus. The sequence continues at coordinate 2,596,379 of NW_022280078.1, read as the reverse complement.
AATCGAACCGGCACCCTCTCCCAGTTCATGCGTCCTGGATGTCCGAGGGTCGGGCTCGGTGTCAGAGGGGGAGAGGGTGGCAGCGGAGGGAACAGAGCAACGCGCGCCCTATCCACAGGTTGACGATTGTTGGTGTGTCGTCAGAAAAGTAGCCCGACCAATGTGCATCACGCCTCTCTCTCTTCCTCCCTCTCTCTCTCTCTCTCTCTCTCTCTGTCTGTGTCTCTCTCTCTTTCTGTCTGTCTCTCTCTGTCTCTCTCTCTCTCTCTCTCTCTCTCTCTCTCTCTCTCTCTCTCTCTCCCTCGCGGACCACCTGCGGTGCCTCACACAGGGTTACCGGTGATCCTGCGCTTCAACCGGACTCATTGGTTGGATCAAGCGCTTGTAAGATGATAATCAAAATAGCTCACCACGAGACTCGGCGAGCGCTGCTCAAACTCATTTGACAATATTTTTCCTGGTTTAATTTCACTCCTTCTCTCTCGCGCGCGCACACGCACACACACACACACACACACACACACACACACACACACACACATACACACAGTGAATATTACACTCTGAGCTGTGTCCTTGTCCCGCTTTAATTCGTTTCAGTGAAATGTCAGTGGTTGGGTGAAGACAGAAGCAAATCAGCGCTGGTGATTTCCCCTCACAGTGTCTGCAGTCAGTGCTGATGTAGTTCCCTGCTAAAAATAGCCCAGCTGCACCGGTGGATGGTCCAATATAGCAACAATTTGGTCTTTCCCGCATTTCTTCCCCTCATATATTTTATTGCAAAGTCAAGTGCTCATTTCGCGCAGAGAATTAACAGAAAAAAACCTAAGAGAGGGATCGTATATAATCGTGCAGGGAGGCTAAAAATAGCCCTCTTCCCGAATTAACAAGGAAAATGTATGAGTAATGGCGTGCATCCTAAATTGTGATGCACCATTGTTATGATTGAGGGCATGTTTTGTGCATATTGTGATATTGTGCTCGTGCATTTGTGCATATAATAGTCTGTGTGCATTTATTTGCAATATGTAGGTTTGACTTTGAGTTGAAACTTGAAAACCCACGCGGATTTAAATCCGGTCGTTGCAGAACAAATACTAATAGAAAAAGGACACATCAGTATTAATAAAAGAACTGTGGAATAAAGTATGGGAAGTGAACTAAGGATGAATAGTCTGCAAAATAGTGGAAGCTGCAGTAGAAAAAAACAAGCATCTTATATAAGAGTATAATGACATCCAAAAATGAGCTTGTATCAAAATGGAGATGAGTCATGCAAAATGGGTAGTGTTTATCATTTTCTGGTTATTGATTATGAGTTTAATTCAAAATCCAGAAGCTGTAGAACAAACACGAACAAAATAAAGAACTACTTCAACAAGAAAATATAATAAATATAAACAATCAACATAGAAAGAATAAATGTCAGCAAAATAGCATAAATTACAGTAGCAGAATTACATCATCATCATTGGAAATGCAGAGGAATAGGCTCCATGAGATTAGAATGTGTAATGAATAAGAATTACACATCAAAAGGGAGTACATTTTAGTTGTAGTGTAAACTAATTGGTAATATTTACAGCAGAGGTCTTTGGATATCACATTAGCTCACCTGACCACTCATATATAATGGGAAGTATTTACGTGCATGTACACAATGAGCACGTGAGTTATATGTAGACACCTTAACATTCCACTTAATGTCTACATGCAGACAAATGACAATGTGACACATTCATGTGCATCATTTGCTCTTTTCAATGTCATCATCACAGCTATATAATATATTAAGGCTATATGGAGGAAGATTATGCAATAGTAATAGTATGTATTTCAATATAGCACCACATAAAAGGGTTTACATATGTCCATAGTGATTCGTAATGTATGCAAAGATTACCTCCTTTAGGGGGCCCGGGGCATTGCTGGACCCCTATTAACCCCTTGTTTCTCCATTATTCCTATAATGGAGTATCACATGGCCCCAGGTTTTGTGTGTGCTGGTAATCTGATTTAATAGTAAGGAAACATGCATTAGTATCAGTGGAAATAGTCTAGTCTTAAAGGTGCTCAATTCTGAATTTAGAGCATTTGAGGAATTGCCTCTAAATGGCTCTCAACATGGCGGCGGCTAAGCCGGCAGCTAGCAGCCTACAGGGCCAACAGCAGGAACAGTGCAAACAACGGCAACAGTGCTGAGAGAGCTAACAGTGTTTACCTAGCTGGGAATTGGATAGTGGGTGTTACGCGTCCGTGATCAAGGACCTATAGAATCTGGGAAAAATAGACAATAATTCACATATTAATACAATCCTTTATCAGTGTTAAACATAATTGACTCCTTCTCACAGCTTAACATAAATAATGTTTTGGTGGCCTGACCCATGACCTTGCTTTTTGTTGTCACGCGTGTCTCAGATCGCTAAAACCTCTGAGGAAGTCATCAATGAAGAAGTCAATGTGAAGCACTTTGTGCGCCGTAAAACAAAAAGTCTCTCCATGTGCACAGTCAATTACTATGTGGTCAATATCCACTATCGCCCAGCGTGTTTGAAATCAATAGGGTGCAGAGACGAGATCAAGAAGAAAGACGTCCTGACCCCTACGTGAGGGTAGACCAATACGATTTATTCTAATGGTGAGAAGAGCTCACCCGCTCTCTTTCTAAATTCCCTGCACTGTCGTAAATTCAGTCTGAAGATTTCAAGCTCAAAGCTTGTGTAGAAATTTCTCCGTGGAGTTACATGCCATTGAATATGATTGATAAGCTGCAAAGATATATCTCTTATAGAGTGCAATTTCTATTCAATTTTTTGTATTTAGCATTTCTAAGCAATTAATACAAAAATGAATAAGTCTAGCAGGACAGAATCATCAACTGAGAAAACATAAGTCATAGTCTTGCTTTAACCGACTTCATCACTTTTGTTAATTGGAGATTGAATTCACTGACTTGCGCGTTTTTACTCAATAGGTCTACATGTGTTAACATCGTATATGCCATTGACGTTGTCTTCTCTCTTGTAAATTGTTGTCATCGAACAACATTCCTTTTTTCTATATGGTGCTCTATAAATAAACCTCAAGCAGCTACAGGTTGTTTTGAAGCATGAAATCCAGCATTATTTTCCATCTTATATCCCCACTGGCTCCGTTCAAAAGTGTCTCATCCTTCCTGTTCAGCATCTTATCCATGAAGTGAAGTGATACAGCAGCCAGGCAGCGCAACACAAACAACGCTGGCTCCATTTCTCTCTCTCCTGAAGTAAGTGACAGCTGCATATTTTCGGACCATCCCTCCCTCCAGGATGCCTTGACAGTCCCCCGTTGCCATGGCAACAGAGGCAGTAAGGCTAACAGTTGTGACTGATATGCTACTGAGGTGTTTCCCAATCTGACACCCTGGCTCTCTCTCTCTCTCTCTCTCTCTCTCTCTCTCTCTCTCTCTCTCTCCTCTGTCTTCTCTCTCTGACTTTCTTTCAGGTGGTTTGAGATGATGAGTGCAGCTGATGAGTTTGCATCTGTCTGCGCCACGGTGACACAGCGCCCTGCCCTGCCGGCTCATTGTGCTCACTGACATTTCTCCAAATTGATGCTCTGACATCGAGGACGTGGGTGCTGTGCAGATGAAAGCATCAGAGGTGACGGCCGAAACCACACAAAACCTTTTCCACCAGCCATGCAAAAACACAGAAGGTGGGTGAGTGGACGAGGGGGGAGAGATGCAGTGGTAACTGTGTGTGGTACGAGGATGTGTGCGCGCATACCGTGTGTAGAGCGAGTAAATCCATAAATGTATAATAAACTTTGAAAACGTCAGACCAAGTCTAGCACCGCCTCGAACCGGGTGACCCTGAGATTGCAGCTTTGATTTTGATTTGACAGGCGCCCTGCTCTCGTAATCATAGCCAGGTGATTTGCTGCTCATGGACCCAGTGTGTGTGTGTGTGTGTGTGCGTGTGTGTGTGTGTGTGTGTGTGTGTGATGGCAGCCAGTTGGTAGGGAGACACAAAGACAGATAAATGGGACCTAAGTAGACTGGGATCTTCAGCACATTCATGAATAGGAGTCCTCTGTCGAGGCTGAGGAAGCTGCTGCAGTGTTGTTTGCATTCATGAATAAACCTGCTTGCTGTCATTCATACAAACATAATTAGCTCCATGCCTCTCTTGTGGAAGACAGGAATAGATGAACACAGAAACCAGCTCTCATGCATAAACTGATATTTATACAGCCGCTAAAAGACCTTGTGAACCGCATTGTCCGCATAATCGCTGTGCAAAGCTAAATGGATTCATTCCCAAGTCTTTACATGATGTTAACATGCATGCATAAAAATGCTACAATAGGGGGTCAAAAGGAGAAGCGAATGAAAAAAACCTTTAAATCTGTATTGGACACCTCTGCACCTCTGTGTGCACGACAGCCAGCATATTGTACGTATGCATCCATATGCGCAAGAGGAGAAATGAAAAAGATGAGGGAGACACAAAAAGAGTCTTCAGCAGTATAGGCTGTGTGTTAAAGTGTGCAAATGGGTGTGTGTTTGTGTGTGTGTGTGTGTGTGTGTGTGTGTGTGTGTGTGTGTGTGTGTGTGTGTGTGTGTGTGTGTGTGTGTCCTCTTGGGTTGCAGTGTGTGTGGGAGTGCTATTGAGAGATATTTTTAATTCTGTGTGTCAGCTCCTCTAATCTCTCCCTGCAAGAGATGTTGGAGGGAAGCTGAAAAACATTTCCAATGCAACTATCATTTAAATACACACACACACACACACACACACACTCGCACAAAACACATGCAGTTTCAGAACTCTTTGATATGGCACCAGTTGCGTCTTTGAAAGTTATAAAAAACCTGCCAGATTGTCGGTGTTTTTCATGAATTTCCCTCGGAGTGTTTGTGAGGGAATTTTACATGAACACGATTAAAATATGAATGTGATCCTGAATGGATAAAATTTCTAATGAATGATAAAATCTTCCTGTCATGTCATAAAAAAACACTTGAATCTGACACTGAAAGTAATAAAAGATTAAAAAGACTGTTCCTCGTCGCTTATGAGAACAAATAAACAATTGCTGGTCTTTAGTTTGAAAGGAAAAGGAAGCTTTTAATTCTCCCGACACCTCCGAGCCACAGTGACTAAATAATACTCCACCATACGGTAGATAATGACAGTAATATTTCCCTGTGGAGCAGCAGTCGTCAACCTAATGACTTTCTTCCAAGCCACTGCTTTTAGGAGTGTGTTAAGTCCCTGTGTACTGCAAAGTATAGGATTAAAGTCATCCTAGTGGAATATAGTGCAGGCTTTCTCTCAAGCAAAAGAGGGTAAGCGGGTTTTGCTGACGCTCCTATTCTGAGTGAAGCTTGTGAACAAATAACACGCCACACAGCAGGTTGCATCCTGAGTTCATGTGGCCACCCTCAGCATGAAAGATGCTCTATTTCTATTTGACGACCCAGGCATGACAGATTTACAGATATCTAAACTCTAGATGTACACGTAAATAGATAGAACATATGTTTCAAGCCTCTCTTGATGCACCAGCACATTGTTAGTTCTAGCTGTTAAACATTTTGGAGGTGAGTCCCAGAAAGATTAAAATGGTTCCTCAAATGATTCAGTAGAAATGTAGTTATAGAAATATATACTTCAGGCTGCAGAAAACACCTCTACACTACATTGCAATCCATACGTATTAAATATTATAGTAATGAATCATGTCAAGGTTTTCCTCATCAGAAAAACTGCAGATGCTCTATCGCCGCAAAAGCTCTTAAGGTGCTTTCAGCCACTCAACGACACAAATGTTATGTATCTTAAGTGGGCAACCAGTGGTGGAAATGAACTAATTACATTTACTCAAGCACTGTATGGAGGTACGATTTTGATAAACTTGTACTTTACTTGAGTATTGTACTTCTACTGCACTACCTTTCAGAGGGAAATATTGTACTTTTTACTCCTCTTGTTTTACTCTAATCTGATCTAAAGAGCTTTAGTTACTAGTTGCTTTTCAGATTAAAATTTTACACAGAAAACCTAAAGTCAAATATTGTTAAGGGTTGAACTACTAACTAGCAGGTGTAGATCGTAAATTGTAAATGATCATTTATGATACGGTAGAATTTCAATAACAGGTGCCATTGATCTGCCATTGAGGTGCCATTGATACTTGTTGCTTTTACTTTTACTGAAGTAACATTTTAAATGCAGGGCTTTTACTTGTAACATAGTACTTTTACAGTGTGATATTGATGTTTTACTAAATGCTTCTTCTTCCTCCTTTCCTACAAATGACCGGTACCACACACTTCAGTTTGCTTCTATCCACCAGCTCTAATCTTATCACAGTGGGGTGCATCATGAAACAGAGGAAATGTTTGGCAATATGCTGCACCAGGTTTAGATTTCAGCCCAGAACAGATGATCAGACTTTGAAGTTGATGTTGATCCAAAACTATTAATGTTAATTGTTTGTTCACAGCCGGTGGAGAGTTACTCCAGATACCAGTCAAATTAGCTAATGTATTTTCTTTAAAGTGGTTTATGTGGTTGCCATAATAACACGAGTCACAGCGGCAACCTGAAAAAGTTTGACCACCATCGTCTCAGATGGCAGTGGGAAATAGTTATATAGTTATAATAGTTGTTAGCATATCCGTGAGAGCAGTGCTGCTGACCTGGGCGACATGGCTGCCATCACATCTATGTTGCAAACTATGGAGTAAGCGACGGTAACTACTCACTGTCTGTGGGAGGTTTCAATGGACTGATAGGGAAGGCAGAATGCTTTGTTTGAGATCGAGCTGTGAAGTAAGATGTCATTTTGTAATTGAATGAAACTTCACTGTTCACTGCAGCTGTATTTTTGATGTCTTATAAACCCATGAGGGTTGAGCATGTTATGTGCATGACACAAAAATAAAGATATCTATCTATCTATCCATCTATAGGCTTGGGAAAATATCATTCTGACACTAAAACATACGGATTTACAGTATAAGATACACCACTAGGAAGCTACAGAATGATCATCCTGACAACGTGTTTCTAAAAGCAGGTTCAGAAGAATTGATAAAAGAGAGAAGACTGTAATGAAGGTTCCCGCTCTAAACGATGTGATGTTGACACAAGTTATCTTGTACTACCTGTTCTGCGAGTGCGGTTCAATAGTTTCATTATTTTCAGATGAGGGAATAGCAGGTGGTCAGTCTGATCAATGCAGGAGCCGGGGCCGTGAGACAGAGATACCCTCAGTGACCGCGGTCTGGGGTCGACTTCACAATCAACCTGACACATCAAATATTCAGCACTGGCTCTGTGACACTCTGAGAAAGCCAAATCACCAAGAGCTGTGTGTGTGTGTGTGTGTGTGTGTGTGTGTGTGTGTGTGTGTG
>NW_022280078.1:2583236-2588964 GCF_004355925.1 Anarrhichthys ocellatus | reverse complement strand
TGTGTGTGTGTGTGTGTGTGTGTGTGTGTGTGTGTGTGTGTGTGGGGGGGGTGTGCGTTTCGCACTCCCAACAGATTATAGCTCCACACATCAAATATTAATGCGCTGGTGTGAATTATTGATCCCAACCAATGTTTGCAGATCAGAGCTCTCAGCTGGCTGAGGAGGAGCTAATGAGTCGGGGCTAAATGGATAGATGTGGAGCCCCAGATACACTCCTGTTGTACAGAGGTGCTGAGGATTAACTCTGCGATTCTCATCAAGACATGTTACAAGCCGACCAGCATCAGATTCATTCAATATATTTGTATTTTATCAGAATGAATCCCAATCTGTGAGAGCTTGCAATTGTTTTTCAAATTCTCAAAAGCTTTTCCACAAAAGATGGTCAAACTGGAAGATGGCTTGCCAATTTCACCACTGTATTTTCAATTAAATAACCCAATTTAGAACCACGTTTACAAGGCAAAAACAAAACAAAAAATAAAGCTTAAATCTCAGCTAAACTCTTACCATTGACCATCGTGCGTAGGCCTCTTTTTCTCCAGAACTTGTCTTTTCGTGAGATGTTGCAACTCGTCGAGTGTAATTATACCAAACTGGGCTGGGTAAAACATGCAAAACCATCTTTATAGTGTTTCAGGGTCAGTACTTCCATATTGGAACAACAGCAGTCCCCAATAGAGCAAGACAAATTCAGTTCTCTAGTTCACAAAAACAAAAGCTGAAAGTCAGCAGCTTCACTTCTTAGTCATTGTATGTGAAACAGAAGTCAGAGCGTCTTTAGCTTCTGCAGTGTGTATTTTTTACAGCCAAACTGAACACTTGATATTTAAATAAAATCCCTTGCGTTTGATTGAACTGCTAAAAAGTGGGCAGGCTTAAGCGTTATTTAAACCTGCCGCATCCGCGAGTGTCGCGCGTTTCCACACGGCCAAAGTGACGTCACACCATGAGACAAGGCCCTTCACGGGGGTTTCCGTCCTGCAGGCTTTTTGCCTGTCCGTGCACATCAAAAATGTTCTAACTAAGGAGACGCGGATGAACAAAGAAAATGGAGAACTTTGAGGAGCTTTGAGAATGTCTGTTTGTTGCAAGGAGAAACCCGCACAGGAACGTCATGTCAATCAATTGACAAAGGTTCCCTTGAATGAATTAGACGTCAGCCACTTTGTTTTGGAAATGAAAACAAAGTTCTTTGGCCACCAATATCCCAAACACACATCTCCACCTATCCCTCCATATAGCTCGGTTAGCTACTGCGATCCACAAACGGTGATGTGTGGTTTTATATGACTGGTGTGGCTTGCTAGTCACCCAAAGTCTCATTTGATTCGATGATTTTTAAGAAATACCCCAGAGTACCGTATAAATCATTAGACATTTGAAATCTTTTGCAGACAAAAGGCAGGGATTTGATGGGTCTGGTAGAGGCTTTTTGATGTATATTTAGCATATAACAAGTGATGAATGAACACAGGGACACAGGATTAAAACTGGGAACGTGTATTTTCCATTTGACTTCGACCTAATTTCAAATCCAATATAGTAAATGACAGAGCCAACACCATAAAAAATATGTCACTGTCCAAATACTGCACTGTATTGCTCTGTCTGTTTTTCCTGCTCTCACACTCACACACATACACACACACACACACACACACACACACACACACACACACACACACACACACACACAGGTAGAGCAGCTGTGAGCCCCACATCTGATTATGTTATCGATACTGGGCAGGAAACACAAGTGGAAGCGTGCCTCATCTGAGTGTAAAATACACAGAGGACGAGGCTTCTCCATCACATTAAATGACATAACTTTTATATCACGGCTGCTTTACTGTGTGCAGGGAACAAAACTGACAGATTACAGTGGAGCCTCGCATCCATTAATCCGTTTGTTTATGTACTAGAACTGTTAATGCAGCGTGCTGGTTTGCTAACCTTAGTTGTGCTTGAGCGTCTCTAAACCCCCGGGGTCTGTGCTACAACTGATGATTAGCATTTACATAATGAGCTAAATGTTAGCTGCTGCCTTTAACTGCTACTTCTCAGCTGTAGGGGCCAAGCTGACCTCCACAGAAACAAACTGGAGGGCTTAGGAAGGGGGACAATGTTAAAATAAAATGATGGAAATCTACAAAAGAAATTCTATAATATTACATTTTTTGTCTTTTTCAAATATTGTGTAGTGCTATTCTATACGTGGTTTATTGTCAACAAAAACCACAATACCCAAAGCAACAGTAAATACTCCGACTAGCAAATAGCCTATTGTGTGTGTATCAAAGCCTGATATATCTTCTTCCTCCATTGTTGTGCAAAAACATTATAAACTCGATGAGCCACACTTTTGCAGTGGGGGACATGTTACTCGTCACCATGAATACACACATACATTTACAGTTTTCCTTTTCTTTCTGTATATCATCAAGCATTGTCTCTAACAAATAAACCAAGAATAATCAATACATGGGTGATGTCTCTCACAGGCCAGTGCCGAGGATTTTACAAATATCGAGGTTGGCAGTCCAAGTTCCCCGAGCCCCACCACCTCAGAAAAGATTTGGTAATGGCCACCAAAACGTCAGTCGTTTTTGCACATGAATTTATTCATTTAATTTGTCAATGTTCTGTGAAATGTAATCTCATTATGTGGTGGTTTTAATGCTGCTTCACATTATAGTAGAGAAATGCTGAATCAAGTGGTTTTATATTTAGTTAATTCATTAGCTTATTGGCCAACAATCAAAGTTACAGATAATGGGATTAAAAGATATCATAACGAAAATTCAAAACCCAATTTGTAGCTGGTGTGGAAGAAAAACCCATCCTCTGGAATACAGTGTGGTGTTTGAAAGCTCTAGGATAAACGAGTAAGTGGACCTTGAGTTTAGATTTTCTTTACCTTTTTTTGTTATCCATTTTGGGAAATACACTAATTTTCTTTCAAGTTGAAGGGGCGATAACAAAAAATTGACACCGTTCCAATGTCTGTATGCTAAATATGAAGCTACAGCCAGCAGCTGGTTATCTTAGCTTAGCATAAAGAGTAGAAAACAATTAGACTGGCTCTGTCATAGGGAGTAAAACATGCCTACCAGGACCTCTAAAACGTACTAAATAACACGTTATATCCTGTTTGTTAAATCTGTACAAAAATCAAAAATCAAAATGTAAAAATAAAGACATTTTGATGTTTTGGACTATTTCTTGGACGGGACCAGTTGCCAGGCAACCAGTGGAGTCTCTAGGAAGTTACTGGTCATGATGAAGAAATCCGGCACAGAACACATTGTACAGATTAAGCAAACAAGATATAACTTAAAAATAACCGGCTGCTGGCTCCAAACTATTAACTGTACTAACATGAGAGTGGTATCAATCTTCTCCCGGCAAGAAAGCAGATAAGCGCATCTGTGTCACACTGTTCCTTTAAACCCCCCACAATTCACAGAAAACAAAATGCACAGGTCATCAGGTCCTTAATGGTTTGTCATTTGAAAAATCACCATCATCTCCTCGAAACAAGACACTAATTCTCTGGCACTTCCTCGTCCTCCTCTCTATCACAATCTGTCTTCTCAAAACACAGACAGCTTGCCTGACCGCCTGGAATACACATTCGGATCTGCTTGTCACTTCACATCTCCCTCGTCTTTGTCTTCCCTGCTCTCCGCCTCTATCTGTCTTGCTCTGTTCCTTATAATCTCTCTATCTGTCCATCTCGACCCCTTCTATATGCGAGCACGCTGGCCGATAGAGATGTCCTGCTTTTAATTCTTCAGCTAAGGGACGACCGAGAGCAGGAGAAAAAAAAAGGGGGGGGGGGGGCTCTAAATCTAAAGAGTTGGGGCTCTAAATGTAAACAGTGGATCGCAGAGCAGCTTAAGAGGGCTATAAATAGAGCGATCGAGCAAGAAAGGGAGCAAGCAAGAGAGAGATAGAGCGAGAAAGCTTTGCTTACGGAATAGAAATTGCTCCCGACAGTCAGGGATTAGTGCTTCCCTGGAGGATGTTCACTCCAAAACTAAATCTGGGGTGATTGGGAAGAGCACCAGCCTCAGTCATCTTAATTCAGTTAAATCCTGCCCAACAGGCAAGCAATAGACAACGTAGATGCATGTTCGCGTGCAATCATAGACATATACTGTACATCCAGCATACATACATGTTTAGCTGGCAGTAATAGAAAGTGAAGCAGGCTGACTAGGGGGTGTCAGTTTGAGGGGACAAAAGGAGAATATAGAAATAGAAATGTGGTACACACTAGTTGAGCTGGTGCCGATGTAAAGCTGTGTGTTTTGGTAATTGTAAGATACACACAAAAATGCTGCCATGTATGTACACACACATTCACACACACACACACACACACACACACACACACACACACACACACCGCTGTGAGCCTCATTACTGGCAGATTACTCAGCACCTGATCCTGCTAAGCTTGTTAAACAACACTGTTCTGCAGCAAACACACACACACACACACACACACACACACACACACACACACACTGAGTGAGGTGCTAAGAATAACTATTGTAGTACAAAACAAAACAATAGGGGAACAGTGTTACCAATAAAATGGCTGACGTTCACATGTTGTCACTGTCCAGTGGAAAATGGACGCTACATTTGATAATTTTCAAAGCAGCCTGTATCAGTATTTAGCCATTCGGGGAAGAAACATTTTAAAACCGGCTGACGGATACACTGCCGGGTTTAGACTGCACAGTAGCAGCCCATTAATGGCCCGACCCAATACAGATAGCTCATTTACACTCTACTACAATCCCATATGGTGTAGTGTAGTGAGAAATCCGATGAAGCAACTGGGACACATCGAAACGTCTCTTGCCTAGTACAACTTGTTGTTGGTCCTGTCAGGTGGAACATAAAAGTTAGTCTCGTGTTACTGAACAATGGCAGAGACAAAGCTGCTTCTAATTGAATAGAAAGACAAGCATCCCTGACATAATATCACCTTATTAAGTTGTTTTGGCAGACGGTTGCCTACTTTTCCAGAAGACACAAAGCAACATTATCATATCATTGGAGTCGTGTTTGTGTCTAACTTATGAATACAAGTTCAATATTCACTCTCCTTCTAGCTCTGGTTTGGTCTCCACCAACTCCTGAGAAAAGGAACCGTTAAGCTGCTACATGCTCCGTTTTCTTGACCGGCTAGTTTCTAACTGTGTCTTCGGTTTGGTGCTGAGCAGGTAGTGTACAGTAGGTTTATCAGAGCTTGTTTAGTGAAAACACTGAGACTGAAGAGACATTAAATGTGCTGTAAAACCCAAACTATGAGCTTTAAGAGGCAAAAAAGGTCGGCAGAGCTGCAGCCAAGAAATCCTCAGCCCTTCATTATTACTAATCAAACCCTATAAAAGCCTTTTGGATCATCTGACAAAGCTTTAACAAGGTTTTTTGTCGATGAACGTTTTTGGAGATAAATGTCTGTGTGCATAAGTGTACATGCAGAGGCCCATGCACCACTTTACTGCCCAGCAGTGTGAGAAATGATGTGGGAAGTGTGTATACAGTAACAGTGCTTCAGGCTTCCCTCTGCTGAGGCGCTACACACATCTTAGTTCCTACAGTAACACATTAACACTCAACTCTACCATGGTGGAGCCAGTAAACAAAATATGTGAGTGTGTGTGTGTGTGTGTGTGTGTGTGTGTGTGTGTGTGTGTGTGTG
>NW_022280078.1:2571630-2583226 GCF_004355925.1 Anarrhichthys ocellatus | reverse complement strand
GTGTGTGTGTGTGTGTGTGTGTGTGTGTGTGTGTGTGTGTGTGTGTGCTCCAAGCTTCAATCTTTATAGGGAACAATCTGATTGTTAGATCTTATAAGTGAGGACATTTTGCCGAGCGAGGACATTTTTGGAAAGGTGGAACATTTTTGAACATGACTTTGGACTCTAACAACATTTTAGAAAATTGGTATCAATCTGGAACGTTTTTTGGAAAGTGAAGACATTTTACAAAGTGAGACGTCTTCTGTAAATTAGGACAGCTTTGCAAAGTGAAGACATGCAAAAAAATGTTTGGAAATTGAGGACATTTTGGAACCTATAGACATTTCACATTTGTGAAAAAAGAGGACGTTTTGCAAAATGTTTAAATAGTGGGGATATTTTGACAACTTCTCTGGTCCTCACCTCTTCAAAGTGCCGGTTTCGGGGTAAAGAATTGTTCAGGTTAGTACGACAGTTAGAGTGCATTAAGTGGAAGGTCCTGACAATCACAAACATGTTTTCATACTCATTTAAGTACAAATGTGTGTGTATGCATATTTGCCTATGATAGTTGCATGCACACAAACATAAGACATGCACTGACCACTTTCCTTCAGGCTAATTCTTACAGGAAACTGTAACTGTAAAGTTTTCAAAGTGATGAATAATGATTCAGGATGACAACTTCCTCAAACTTTCTATCCGTGACGAAACACAAGGTTCTCACAAGAAGAGAAATCGAAGAAACACACTGCGGGTCCTCTGGCTAAAGTGTGTTTTCTCCCCAGAAGGAAGAAAGTATAAGTCTTCTTGAGTGTGAATTAAAAATCAATAGCGCTGAGAGTTGCAGGTATGTTGGTGGATGGGCGTCTGTGGAATCAAAGTTGATTCACTTTCACAGTTTGCCAAACGAATGAATAAAATATGATGCTCCAGTTTGAGAGGAAGGGGGGAAAGATTCTCTAATTGGAATTTCTGTCAGCTGAACAAGAAGTTGTAGGGAGACAAATTATTCACACACGCACTCACATACTGTACATTTAATCAAGTTGCTCCATGAGGCAACCCATAGTCTTGGCACAAGCTACGTCCTTGGCTATGTGGAAAAATGAACATCTACATGTATCAAAATTGGACAGAAATTCTCCGTGCAGCCATTTGCTTTTTAAATACACCTCTATATATACCGATTTCCACAACTTTATTCATGACCCACCGTGACTTTGCATCTTATTATTTTCTCTCCTTTTAACGACCCCAACAGCTACAGAAATACAGAAAGTCAAACATGCAGCCTGAGGTGATAATTCTGAACAAATACGAATGAAATATTTTCAAATGTTTGCACAAAATAAAGCTGACAAACTTCTTGGAAATCAGCTACACTGCCTCCATCCTACAAGTCATACAGCCACTCGCAGCCACACGGACAAACACAAGCCCCCTGTCAGTCACATGTGGGCGCACGGCTCATAAAGCTGGTGGTGTGGGGGCGTTGGGGGGGGGGTTAACCGTACTGACGTGGTTGCTGGTTTCACACTGACACAGTGACGGACAGATTTACCGTAACCTCACAACGGCTTCTCTTCATTGCATGACTTGTTTTAACCCCCCACCATGGACTGACTGACTGACATATGGGGAAGAAGTATTCAGGTCCTTCACTTAAAGCCCCTATGTGACACATATATATATATTGTATATACATATATTCATTGGAGACCTCATGCTTTAGTAGGTGAGACGAAGAAGTCCAAATAATCAGGCTGAAAAAAGTTGAGACCAGCTCCACTTTGATTTGATGTGCGATACTTTTTAGCTTCATGTGACTGGCTTCCTTTTCAAATGTAGAAATGTTGCTGTCACTCTTAGTGTGAACACAGCATTACACCTCATTGTACCCAAACCTATGGCCCTGTTTCAGCATCAAATACATCACATTAACGAAGAGAGAGGCAATTTGTAGGACCTTTAAGTTAAATAGAGTATAAATAGATTGAACAGCTAAATTTGGCCTACAGAGAGGTCTCATTGAGGACAAATATTGTTTCATCATTTTTTTATTGTTAGAGACGATATCAAAGTGTGGTTGAAGCATAAAACTGGAAACTGGTTCTTCTCACTACTTTGACAACTTTTTGAGGTGATCTAATTATAAATGGTTGTTTGAACAAACCAAAACGGGCCCTTGGTGCAATGTCACAACTGGAAACAATGATAACTCAGTTTAGCGTTTTCAATTCAAGCTTAGGGATACAAACATTCACTAAATTCTCACACTACAAACTAAACTAATGAAGGAAAGATTTTGACATTTTGACCTATTTTTTCCTGAGAGTTAAATGAGAAGATTGATACCATACTCATGTCTGTACAATAAATAGAAAGCTACATCCAGATGCTGGTTAGCTTGTCTGTAAGAATCACAATTTGTCTTTTTTAAGGGGTTATGCACGATAATTTTCCTTTAAAATGTAAACAACCTCCCAGAATAGGCTTCTTCAGGCTGATGAGGGCGGCGTGTTTATAGGATAAAGAACTTGTATTTTTGATCCATCACAGTCTGACCTACATTTTTCCTTTGCTTTTCTTTTTCACCTTATTGCTGTCTCTCTCATATAGCCTCTCGCTCTCTGACAGGCCTATCTGGCACTACAACTCAGATTGGTGTGAAATCGCCACCTAACAGGCGGGAAATTGGCTCCGTTATTTTTGGAGCAGAGTCATGGGGGACCGTCGGACCATCATCCTCTCTCCAATGAGCAGGTGATGGAGGCGTCTCAAACATCGCACACATATGGCAGATGTACAGATGAGAGCGGAGACGGAAAACAGCTCTCAAACGGTGAATGAGGGAACTTAGAAAAGAAAGAATGAGATGGTGCGATAAGATTTCTGGTCGCTTATATGAATATCCCCATCAGATTAGCCGAATATTAATAACCTCTGCTGACAAATGAGCGTGTACAGAGCTCGACTCGATCTGTGCACAGTGTGCGTTTGTGCTGAGATGATGGAGGTCAGGGTGGGTGGTGGTGGGGAGGGGGATAGCCGAGGAGGGATGTGTCAGGAACAATACCATCTTTAGCCAAAGCCCAACATGGTCTATATCAGAGAAGCTAGAGAGCAGTGGTTCCCAAGCTTGTTTTTCTGTGATGCACCCCCACAGCTTTGTCAGATATATCAAGGACCCCTCATCGAGCCCCCTGTCATGTTTCAAATGGATCTTTAACATCATTAAAAAGCATGTCAAGGGAAAGATTGCTTTAAAAAAGCAAAAAACATTTGACTGTCATGAGTAAACGTTAAATGAACAGCGGCCTCCTGTGTTTAAGTCTGATGTTTTGTTGACCTTCTCCCTATGCAGACTTTCGTACTCTTAAGTATATTATGATGGTGACACTTTTGTCCTTTTACCTGAGTGAGGTTTTGAATGCAGGACTTTTACTTGCATTGCTACTTAAGTAAGAGTTCAGAGTATTTCTTCCACCACTGGTGCTGCGGTCAGTCAGCCGATCGTAGCTGGTTATGATTTTGTCGTTGTGGCACTGAAAATACATACAGACCATCACATCAATTTCTAATCAAATGTGTTTATTTTTCTCACCAACAAAAATGTGTTGATCTTTTATATTACCAAATCATGATTTATATTTTGTTCGACTGAGGTGAGCTTATACTTCAGACTTTCCTTACAGTCCTTGAACGGCACCATAACGCACAAGAACACAGTTCTGGACTCGGCATGCGCAGTACGTGTTGATGTTGAGACAATAGAAGAAGAAGCGGGGGGGGGAGATTGGTTGTGGCTGAGCATTAAAGTGTCATGCTCAATCCCACCTTTAGCCAAAGCTGAAAAATGCCTACAAGAGAGCACAAATAGAGTGTACAGTCAATACACACTTCTAGACTTCTACCATCACCAGTATTAAAGGTTGATCCTTTCTGATTCAGAACGTTTATTCTAATTATTCTATTTATTCTAGATACATGCATACATGCAAGGATTCTGAGGACGCTCTGCAGGGACACTCTTCCGTTTATACGAGGATACATTTATTCATTTCACAGGAATATGCTGTTTCAATCATCTCTGAGCCTTAACTGCTGCCTTTACTTGAACCACATTCAATTAATATATTAATCAATTTCCTGCATTTCTGCATTTTACTACTATATTTTATTTCTTACACTGTTTTTTAATGTTTTAATGACTGTTTTTATTGTTTCCTAATTGTTTTTAAATCTCCTTTTCTTTTGCCTTATGTTTTGATGCTTTTAATGGTTTTATGTGAAGCACTTTGAATTACCTTCTTGTTGAAATGTGCTATACAAATAAACTTGCCTTGCCTTAATATACATGAAACAAATCCCTCATCTCCCCCTGATGGCATGCGGGAATGCAGTGTCACTGGTTTCCCTGGTTTAACTGAAGCTTACTCATGCCCACTGGAAGGCATCAAACACAGTATTCATGACAGTTCATAAATTCACACAACATTGAATTGAAACACATAAACACACACACACACAGCCCAAATCCCAGGCAGAGCCCACAGATCCTTTGGAAGGAGTCTATTTTTCTCTCCCATCTGGAGGTGCATTAGCTTACGCAGCAGTAGCTAAACACTGCCCCCTACCGCCTGACAATCAGCATTCACTCAATGCAAAGGGAGTGATAAAGTCAGCCTATATGTGATCGTATCAGAATCAGAATCAGCCATGTATGCGTACGCATACAGGGAATTTGACTCTGGTTTACACGTTGCTCTCAACGTGCATACATAATATTTAATCCAAAGTCCATATGCGATTCACTCGTCTCACTACCTTTTATACAGAGCACAGTTAATCATTCTGCAATGGCTCATGGACAAGTTTCACTATTATAACTCTTCAATTCGGTGCTTTTTGTTAAAAAGAAAAGAAAATCCTTCAAAGAAATGAAATCATTCAAATCTGTCACCATCTCTTAATTAAAGACAGAAGCCACAAATACAAAATGCATCAACTTAAAATAAATTTGTGCGTAGCTATTTATAATTTAGTCTAGTAACATGTCATTGTATGTTTTATCCGTGTTAGCTTGAACAAGCGATTTCTCTTTTGTCCTTACTTCTCATGAACCCCATCACCACACTGTTCATTACATTCAACCCATTATGTTTGGTATCCTCCAGTGTTAGACAGTCTGGTCTGTGTGCAGCTGATGTCCAGGACTCATGTTTGTTCGGTCTCGTGGCGTTCCAGCGCGGGGGGTAACGTGGACCCGCAGGGGCCGTGGAAGTGGAACCTGAAACACAAAGAGAAAAGAAATGTTGTCTATGCTGTAGACGTGACACAAATTAGTGACGATGCACACGTACCGAGTGTGCGATAGTAAAATGACACATACTTGAAGCGCATGGTGGCCGGTGTGTTTTCCATGTTGAATTCGGCCACTGGGACACCTCTGGCTGCCACCTGAGGGGCAAACATGGCTGCTGGATACACGATGGATGAAGTGCCAACCTGTAGAGTGGGATTTGAATTGAAAATGTAAATAAATGAGTAAATAGCTTGACGCGTTACTTTAATGCATATCCTGTTTGCATTTGCACACTCCAGTCGATGTTTTGCACATTCCATCCTCTTGGTGTTGAACATTGAACAGCTCTTTATCTTTAAACAAATATATTTTACATATTTGTTATTTAAATTTTCCTTTTTATATTTAAGGTTCTGAAGATGCAGTACTTCATTATTATTTTTTCTTCTTCTCTTGCTACGTTTAATGTGACCGTTGTGGATCAAAAAAACAGGGCTAATAACTTTATTCTGACTTTGAATAGCACATCAGTGATGGTAAAAAAACAGAAAGCTTCAAAAGAGAATATGTCTATATTAATAATGAATGATTTATTTATTGGTTTAGTACGATAGTGATGCTGTCAATGGAACATTCTTTACTTTCATACAGTACTGAATTTAACATCCTCCAAATACCATGGAGCTTATATATCAAACATTTATGAAATTTTTAATCAGGATGGATGTAAAAATGGCCACTTCATCAGTGAAGTATTTTTGCACTTCATGATTTGGGTTGGGAAACTGCACATACAAAACACACACACACACACACACACACACACACAGATACACGCACCACCAGACAGAGGTCACAGCTGTCCAACACTTTCTCTGCGCGTGTGAGGATGTCGGAGTCCAGAGTCTCTCCAAACCAAACCACAGCTGGTCTCAGGAGACCGTGACAGCCTTCGTGCTCACACCTGAAACACACACAGACGCACACACGCACACACACACACACACACACACACTTTGTCAAAACAAATAACCTCAATTGAAAAGAGCAGTGCACTAAAAGAGAACATGAGTGTGTGACTTACCTGGGCAGCTGCTGAACTGGGATCTGCGCATCATTTGTGTCTGGGTCCGGAGCTCTGAGGAGGCAGTTTGGATAAAGACGTTAGATGACTCTACAATGCACAATCACACCCCCAATACACTTCAAATTCTGCAACACGTCCAAAGCATATTTCTTAATTATCCATGTGATTTAATAATGACACTGAGATATATTTATATTTGTATTCACATTGCACACTTCAAATAGAATCTAAACCATTTTTGGTAACATACGGCTGATAATTTAATAGGTTTTGCAAAGTGATACTTTAGCCATGAATGTGCGTATTCCACCAAATGTTTTGATTTAGCTTTAAGGCAGTGAGACATTCATATCACCTGTACGGCTGAAGATTTAATCAGAATCACTGTTAACAGTCGGGTCAGATCAGTTTTAACATTAGTGATTCTGATACTCATGATTCATTTTAGCACAGGACTTCCGTCACTGTGTCCACAGCAGAGACTAAATTGATTAATGGAACATTTCAGCTGTTAAAAAAAACATCACTTTTAAATGTCAGATGAGTGACGGAGCGACATTTAAGTTTGGTCACACATTTTCCTTGTCAACACGTCATCAGGTGTCATTTAGCTGCTGACATCTGACAGACTGAAACAGGCTTTTTCTCCTCCGGCATTTTGTGCTCAAATGAATATGATCAATATCTCATTCTTTACTGTTTTAATACTTATTTGTAATACTTATTTTTGATCTTGTTTTTTTACTATGGCTCTTGTTTGCACTATCCACTATGCCGCTGTAATCCTGTAAATTTCCCCACTGCGGGACTAATAAAGGATTATCTTATCTCTTCAAACACATTTGCATTGTGACTCTACCAGGGCTTGTATGTTGTGTTGTTAATGTGTGTGATTTGGGGGGGGGGGGGGGGGGGGGGGTGTATGCCTGAAACTTGCCCCACCCTTGTCGTTTCTTGTCCTCATTTCTGTACAGTTCATTTTTGCACTTGTTTAGGCAGCATGTTTTCCTGCCAGTGTTCTTTAGCTTTGACATTTTTGTTACATCTGTTCAAATTAACCCTTAATGATCCAAATTCCTTTCTTTTAGTTTATTCCTTGCATGCGCTTCCCATATTTGTTATGGTCTCGGAGCCGGGCCATGACACCACATTGTCGAGGTAAAACAGTCCAATTCACCCAACGACGCCAGATGACGCTCTTACCCTTTGCCCTCCAGAGCGGCACAGATGGGGCTCTTGTAATTGGCCGCTTCATGACCACAGCTCATACAGCGGGTTTTAAACAGACTTCCTGGATTAACAATACAAGAGTTAATACTGTATGTTAGTGCTGAAACAAATAGTCAATGAATTAGTCGGAAGACAGAAATTTTATAAAAGACTATTCTAACAACTGATTAATTGTTTTGTGTAATATATCAAATAAAAATACCAAATATGTACAAGTCCCAGTTTCTCCAGTCTGGAGATGTACATATATAATAATCATAAAAACCTAATTTATGAACATTTTCCTACTCATATGACATTTTATGGACTAACCAATTAATCAACTATTGAAAATTGATCAGCGGATCAATCGGTAATGAAAATAATCAAGTGTGCAGATGGAAGGACAAATAATTATTCTCTCAATTAGGGCCTATAAGATGTCTAAATATAGTGATAAGTGCCCATCAATTTGCTGTGAAATTTGTGATGGTCTCAAATTTCCTGTTTTGTCTGACCAACAAGGAAGCAAATCTTCAAAATTTAGAAGCTGGAGAAAAACAAATGATTGGCATTTTTGCTTGAAAACATACTTTTGTGTTCTTTGTCGAGTACTAGAATAGTTACGAGTAGCTTACTAGATCCATGCTGGCATTTAGTGTATTCTACTTGCCGTGGAGTTCCAGGAGGTTTTTGGATCCGGCGCGGCGGTGGAGCTCGTCGATGTTTTGAGTGATGACTGTAACCGTACGTCCCTGTTTGCTCAGTCGCTCCTCACACTCCACGATGGCCAGGTGGGCCGGGTTGGGATTTTTTGTGAGCATGACCTCGCGGCGGTAATGGTAAAACTCCCAAACACGCGAGGGATTCCTGGAGAAGGCCTCTGGGGTGGCAAGTTTCTAAAAGATGAAAACGTGACAAAAGGCCATTAATACTGACAAAGGTCAGTGCTGATTGAAAAGATCCCCGGGATTTTATTGGCATTAAGCTCCTTTTTGTTGTTGTAAATTGAGACTAAATAAACTCCAACACTGTCAATAGAAGAAGCCTCAGACTCATCTGCACAGCACCAGTGCTGTCGTATTAAAATTCATTATACTGTCAGGTGTTTATACCACAATCAAATGAACGAAGGAGAACTACAGAAACACCTGTCATTGTAATACAATAATACAGTGCAGTAATATAACAATATGCTTGCATACCTGTGCTTGCCATTTTCTCCAGTAGCCTCCTGCTCCTCTGAAGGTGGGGACTCCACTCTCTGCACTCACCCCTGCTCCGGTGATGATGGCTATGTTCTTGGCCTCGGAGAAAATCTCCCTGAGTGCTGCCAGGTCTGCAGATAAACATGTCCATACATACACACACACACACACACACACACACATACATACATACAAAACGACAAAAAATTAAGGCTCATGAATTTGTGGATGACTAATGTAATAATTGCTCATCAGGATAAGGAAATAACAGAAGCAGGGACTGTAAAGAATGAAGACTACCTGAACTGGGTCTGGCCATGTCTTTCAGGTGGGCACGCAGGTGAGAGTTGCCTCTAAAGGAGAGCTGGCGCACAATCATTGGCTTTAGGCTACTAGGGAAGAAAAATATGACATTCTTCACAACGTAAACAACTGAGTTTAAGACCTGGGGTGAGCTTGCAGTGTCTATGCTCCCAGGAGGGTCAGTGCAGCGCTATAGAGCTAGATGATCATCTGAGTTAACATAAACAAGCACAGAGCTAGCCTGTGTTTCGGTTCATTTTGCGACCGTGTTAACTGGCGACTTCATTGTAGTTGTTAACTAGGACATAAGCAAGGGAATTAGTGTGATTCATTTAGTGGTACAGTCATATTACGACAGTTTTCCTGCACAATAACAATCAGCTTCCATTAATCGTAGTTAGCTTTAACTGAGTCTGCCGTTAGCAGCCTGTCAGCAGGTTAAAGTGAAGTTAGCTAGCACACTGACAAGTTAGCGCTGGTGTCCAAAGAAACAGCAACGACCTGACCAGCGTCACATTAGGTTGTGAAGTCCATTAACGTAGCGTGTCCATAGATGCATGTATGTAGATCTGTGGCTCGCTGACGTTACCTGGAGCCTGGACCGTCAGCTGGAGGAAGCAGGAACTCAGTCGGTGTTTTCTGTTAAACACCAGCTCAGCTGCTGTGCTTCGTGGGTTGGGTTTGGCGGAGATAAAGTGAGCCTATGAAGAGGGTCAGCGAGGTAAATAACAAGCATTACAAAATGTAGATATGACCAGCAGAGGGAGCATTTGCACTACAGTGGTGTTTTTTACTGTATGCGTATTCGTGTGGCACTGGCCCTTTAAGAGACGTCACCGTGGTTAGAAAATACAGCTTCTTGTTCTTTTGAACTATTTCTGGTTATAACAACGAGCTACGTCACCAACATTTTAATTTATTTGATGGGGTGCCTTATGTATTTATGTCCATACTCGTCTCTTTTACTTCTTTTTTTTTAGTAACGAAGCAATACTAAAGTCTAGAAATACTCTGTTTCGAGTAAAATATCTGCATTCCAAATGTTGCTTGAAGTACAAAATAATAAAAGTACTGGCCCATTTCAGAATAATGTTTATTAGCTTATTGATTATCATTTTTGATGCATTAATAAGTACATTAATGTTGCAGCTGGTAAAGGTGTGGCTTAATTTTACAATTTATATTGCCAAGTAGTTTATCAATTTCACCATCGGAACATTTTAGTCTTGATGGTGTTACATAATTTATTCAGTGATCATATTTTGTATTGAATCCGCAAAATAACTAAAGTAATCGAACACATGTAGTCGAGTAAAAGTACAATATTGCCCCCTGCAGCAGAAAATGGAAAGTAAAATAAAGTTCCTAAAATAAAGAAATTGTCGTTAAGTAGGCCTACAGTAGGTCTACTTAGTACATGTATATTACAATTTACTAATGTTCATAGCTGCCAATAATGAAACAGTCCAAATTTACTTTACTTGTCCCTCTGTTGCGCTTTCTTACTGAAATAATAGCGCACCATTGAACCCATTGACAAACGTTTTATTTTCCCTCCTCCACTAGAGGTCAGCATTGGCTTAATAGGGTTTGAAGCACAACGTTAACATCACAACAATATATTGTGATGTTTTTACTATAATAACCCTGTTTTTGCCTGAGATTAACAGATTGATTGCTTGATGTGGTCACAATATATCCCATTGCAGTGTTACAGCAGCCAGGTCACACAAACAAATGAGGCAGATAAGAATAATATATGATTCGGTTGACAAGAGACTTTGCTAACACTATATCCATTTCATTTTTGCAATACTCAAGTGCTATCTCAATTGGGTAAGGTGGTGCCAAAACCAAAAGCTTGCATCCTTTTTTGCAATTTAGGGAATATTTAATAATGATCTTCGTGTTTATTACTAAAAGTGATTTAAACGCCTATTTGTTATGTGTAATGTAGTTCATGTGGACCTGAAGATAAGTGCTACAATAAATGATTATTTACATTATCATGTATCATATTTATGTGTGGATTATTCTTGTATGATGAATCTGTCAAATGTTCTGTTGATTACATGTCAAATTGATAAAATGCTATCACAAGTTCCCAGATCCCCAACGTGTCATTTTCAAACTGCTTATTTTGTTGAACGAATAGTCTGAAATCCAAATATATTAGTTGCAAATATATAAATCAGAGAAAAGAAACAAATCATAACATTTAAGAAGCTTGATTTTTTTTGCCTGATGAATGCCATTTTAATCAATTACCAGCATTGTTGTTAATTCATTTTCTGTCAGTTGATTAAATAAAGCATTGACACGGGAGAGTTTAAATTGAAGGATTGGTGTGAACTATTGCTTTTCATTGGCCACTGTGTTCTTAACGTGGAACTTGAGCTGGTGGAACTGATTTACAGGCAAAGAAAGGAACAGAAGCTCATTAATATCTCCTTCTCTCTCTCTCTCTCTCTCTCTCTCTCTCTCTCTCTCTCTCTCTCT
>NW_022280078.1:2555874-2571620 GCF_004355925.1 Anarrhichthys ocellatus | reverse complement strand
CTCTCTCTCTCTCTCTCTCTCTCTCTCTCTCTCTCTCTCTCTCTCTCCCCTCCCACCCTCCACCCACATCACAATAGCCAGCACCCCCTCCCACACCGTCTGCCCGGGCCGGTGCACGAGTGGCTGCTGCGGCGCCGAATCTCTCGCAGTCCCGCCGGTCTCCCCAGTGGACGCTACCAGGCCGTCCGAACATGGCGGCGGCCCCGGAGGAGGAGGTAGACCGCAGGCCGATCCGGAGGGTCCGGTCCAAGAGTGACACGCCTTACATCAACGAGGCGAGGATCTCTCTGCACCTGGAGACAGGTATGGCAGCCGGCCGGTGACACGGATTGCTCATACCGCTTCATGTCTGGGTGTGTGTTTGCAGCCTCCGACAGGGGAATCGGCGTTCGCTGCGGGAGAGATTGCCTCGTCGTTTTAGCGGTAGTTCCCACGCACCAGCATGACTTTGGGCTTTCATTGTGCAGCTCCGACGGTACCCATGGTGCTCAGCTGCACATGGGAGTATGGTAACCACACAGTGACACACGCACCGAGATGGAGGAGCGAGAATGCATTTCCCACATTAGGCTGGCTTTTATTCCAAATATGTGATACACGGTCTGCAAGGCACTTGGTACGGGAAACTTAATTATGCCCACAGGGCGAATGATTGCTTTTTTTGCTCCAACCAGACTCCGCCTCTGGCTATTTATTTAAAATGCAGAATATTTAGCATTTTGGAGAATGGGGCTGAGGAATGGATGCTCCGGCATGCGGAGTCCACGTCAGATGCGGTGGCTTAATCACAGTGTGTGTGTGTGTGTGTGTGTGTGTGTGTGTGTGTGTGTGTGTGCGCGTGTGAGTGTGAGTGTTGTGTGTGCACGACAACAGGGGAGATAAGTTACTGTTTCCTTTGTTGCCATGGTCACGATGGTGCGCTGGCACGAAGCCTGGATTATCAACCTCATGGTGCAAATTGGCAGCTTAATGTTCATTTTTCTGTCTTCTTTATTTTAGAATAAGATCGTTCTCCTGCGAAAAACCCTCCTCATCCCTGAGGGAGGCTGCTTTAATACCACATCAGTGCGGAGCTGTCCACTCCCCCTCGGTGCTGAAATGCCACCGAGCAGAATATAGGCGATCAAAGTCCGGAAGGATTTGCACACAATTGGCATGCCTCTATTGGTGATCATCCACATTACATATATGAGAGGGCTTTCTTTCTTTCTTTCTTTCTTTTTTTCTTTTTTAAAATTGTGTTCGACCCTCCCCCAGAATTTTCTGATGTGACAAATCCCAGTCACATGGTGTCTAGGCTCGACTCAAGGCCACATTTTCAATTTCGGACAGATGACAACGGTAGAAAATGTCCCTGCCAGGCTGTTGTTCTGCTTTGTCTTTATTCCCCACCACTGTGTTCTTATAAACACGCAGCCTCCAATACCTGGGTCAGTAATTGTCATACATAAAGGCTCTATGCTGATTTAGCACTGCTATTCTAATGCAAAGGTTAGTGAGTAAAACATGTGGTGGATCTGTTTTTATTGCATACCATTGTTTTTCGCCTCAAGCAAAGGTGAGACATGTAAATAAACAGCCTTACATAAATCTTAATGAGATCAGGACCTATCCCCCTTTTTTTAGCCTGATCAGACCTTTATGACTCATGGTGCTCCGACCCACCTACTCATAATCTCTCTCAGCTGCCCTCTCTCTGGCCCTCAACAGTCTTCCTCTCCATTTTGTTTCCCGTTAAACGCAGCACCTCCTCTTAGCGAGATTATCCGAGCCGAGCCGATATGAGCAACACTATTCTTTCTCGGAGCTTTGTGTCAGGCTTTCCATCAGGCATGGCTTGAATCTGAAGGAGGTGGGGGTGGAGGGGGGGGGGGGGTGTTACTGCTCGTGGCTATTAGCTGAAAACAGAGCGGGCAGTCTGCAGCTGCATGAGACTGGTGTGGCTTCATCAGGAATCCAGCAGGCACTGCCAGCTGCAGCGGGATATTGGTCTTCACACCTTTTTCTTGAACCATGAAGCATTCCTGTTTCTCTTTCCTGCCCCCCCCCCAAACAAAAATGCTTTGTTCTAATCTCATATATCTTTCAGCCATCTGCCCACCCACTCGCCTGCTTCCCATTTACTTCACGTTTGTGTGTTTAGCTGCTGTGATTTTGCATAAATCCAGCCCACTCTTTTCTTTGATGTGATGTGTGTCACAATTCATATGTGACAAATATCCATGATGCTATCTTCAGTGTGCATGCGTGGTATGCATGCTTGCCCAGTGTGTATGTGTGTGTGTGTGTGTGTGTGTGTGTGTGTGTGTGTGGGAGGCTGAATGGATATGAGTATTGGATTTAGTAGAATCATCACTCTGCTCTTGTTGTGCTCTTGGCCTCCATTGACCTGATTTGTCAGTATTAGAAACAGTTCGGGGAGAATACATATATGAAACATAAAACATGAATGTACTCACAGATCGTGAAGTCTGCTGAATCTAATATGCAGAGAAACTTGAACCTTAATGTAGCCTTCACAATTCCCCTTTAGTGGCTTTGTAGTAGACACAGTTTCCGTATCCCACATACATTCTTTATCTACTTGTTTTGTCACTTCATTGGAGCATTATTTTGAACATTTTAATGAGTAAAATATTTATAATTAGCACTAAAACAATTTTAAAAGGAGAAGGTCTTGGTGAATGAATGGGTCAAAATAGAATGTGACTTAGATGTGCCAGATTGCTTTTCATTTCCCAACATGTTTCACTTTCTTCACCAGCTACTCTCGTCTCCAACTTTTTCCGTCCAGTGTTTGTAGCTGGGCAGGTAGTACGGAAGTTGTATGCTGAAAACAGCTGCTAGAAACAAAGCTGAGGTCTGCTGTAAAACCAAAACAATAAGCTAAAAGAGGCTAAAAAGCTCTGTAGAGCTCAGAGTTGAGTGGAAATAGTCTGTGTGTTTCACACTACAAGGGACCCCTTTCATATTTTGCAGTTATTTGACTCAATGTTAGTATAAAATACTGATTAATGTAGTAGTGCAGTAAGGGCTTGAGCAATGATTGTCAAGTACAACATGCAGTTGTAAGAATGTACCTACCGGGTCGATCATAGAGGAAGTTAATAAGAATAATCTTAAGTTGAAAACCTTTACAAATTTTCTTTTTTTAAAGTTTACAGTTTTTATGCCAATTAATGAGACCAGATCCATTTCAAAGCCTGGCATTCCTGTTGCTTGAGCCCGTCCGAATCCCAGGCAGCACCGCTCTGCTGCAGCAATGTAAATCCAGGTCAGCCCGCTTAGAGCTTAGTCCTTCTCAAAAAGACCAAGACGCAGGCATTACCACGCTCTCATTCAAACACAGAAAGCTCTAATAAAGACCCGAATGAGCGAGACAGAGAGGTCTTAAATGAGAGGAGGTGGAGGAGCAGGAATTGTCTGAGGAGGAGGACAGGGTTGCAGGATGGAGGCTTTTCAATTGTGGCAGCATAAAGGCTGGCACGGTGAAAAAGAAACTGTTGGCTGTCGTCCACAGAATATGGTGGGAAAGGTGCTCCCACTATCTGAGTGATACTCTTTTGTCTCTCTCTCATGCACATACGTCAACGCTGCTATCTCCATACATTAGCCGGGCCTTGAGCAGCAGAATGGTGGAACTACCTGTGGCAAACAGAATACAAAGGAGGACGCGTGAGAGCTTTACATGCAGAGGAGTACTTCCTGCCTCGCTGCCTCCGCCCAAACGTACAAAACCCCTCACTCTTCCTCCACTGGGACGCAGGTTCACCCATTCAGCTCAGACAAGCTAATCATTGTGCTGACTCAGACTTAAGTTGACAATCGAGATAGTGGGAAGGTCTCTTGGCTGGTTTGGTGTCATAGTACAGAATAAGAAAGTGCAATGAGGGTACATTTTAGGTCATGAGGAGATTCACAGTGTCTGTAACTTGTTTGGTTTATCTTCTAGCCCTTTTCCTAGGAAGTGTTGTTTCCTATTTATGATTTGGTTGTACCCACTTTCCCTCTCCTTCTCGTAAGTTGTTTGCATTTAGTGTAATATACCACTATATATGGTAATAGTGCACTGGATTTCCAGCCGTTGTGGAGAAAATCAGGGCACTTTACCGATTTGTGCAAACAGGAAAGGATACAAAGTATCTGCTTACGGACTGACAGTAAAATCAATCACGTTTCCTTGTAAACAAAGTTTCTGTTCACATTCAGTGTTACTTGTGTAGTAGTGTACCCATTAAATGCACTACATCTGCCCCTGAGGTCTAACAAATGGGTTGAATACATTTCTTAAATTCTTTAAGCTGATTTGACTATTTTAAAATCTGCCTTGTCTACATATAAGGTTACAAGGTTTTTAATTTTCACTGCAGGACAGGATTGCTCAACGGAATTTAGATTGTGGTCCCACTTTGCTACATAAGAAAGAAAACAAACAATAACAAAAGATATATATAATATATGGAGGGTGGAGGATGAATTAAGGAGTCTCACAGCCAGAGGAAAGAAGCTGTTTTGAAGTCTGGTGGTTCAGCAGCTGATACTTCTGTATCTCTTTCCAGACGGCAGCAGGGTGATCAGGTTGTGGCGGGTTTTCCCTTTTAAATGTCCCCTCAGCTCTTCGCAGGCCCCTCTTCTCCCCAATATCACTGATGCTCAGGTGATAGGTGTCAATGTTCTGGGTGGTTTTTATCCCCCGCTGTAGAGCCCTCCTGTCCTGTACCGTACACACCCCATGCCAGTTTGTATTGTTTGCAGTCAGGATGCTTTCTATTACACCTCCGTAAAAATAGTTGACATCCATGTTAACTAGCAGTCTTCTTCCCTTCCCTTGTTGGCACATTGCTGCGTTTCCTGACATCTGTTGATGTTGAAACAAAATGGGGTTCCACACAGTCAAGGTTTTCCTAGGTGTCTTATCACCTTTTATTTGTTTGTATGTTTTTTTGCAGCTTCTCTTGTTCCTCTGTGGATTGCATTGTGGGAAATATCTTAATGATTAGCACACTCATAATTCAAGCTCTTTGATATGCGTTGACCTTTTTCAGTATATTAAATGTTGGAACCACTTTATAAGGCATCCTTACAAAAGGGTTGACATGTTGTAATCAATGGTTGTTTTAGTGATTAATAAATCAATACTGATGCGTTATAGATTAGCAATAAGCTGGTATGGTAATGTAACAGCTGCTGTTACTTTTGCCTTAATTGTGTCACTTCCCATAAAGTTCTTCCTCAGTAGTAGTATTTAGAATAGAACTGGGTCACAGTTTCAGTGATCTTTGTTTGCCTGAATGTATGACAGGCTTTAGACAGCGTGTCTGACTTATTGCATTCATCACCCACATGTCAGTGAGGGCAGCAGTGAGAATACTAGAACAGGACATATTTCCATTTGATTACATTACAAGTGTCACTTATGTACGTATATACAACGCTCCCTGGATGTGTACGAAGATTGTTTTGATATATTTTATTTTAAAAAGTTAGTGATGGCACAGCATCAATACTGTCATGTCAATGATGCAACCATGGAAAGGACTTTTAGTGTGAGTTTACTCTCCTTCATCTTTGTCAGTTACAGAAGTAATTGTGCATGGTGCATGCCGTAATGTCATTTCTGGTTCTTAATCGCTTAATGGTTGCCTACTGTGTTGTACTCTTTGTTTTGCAGCGTGTGAGCCTCTTTGATATTTGTCCCCCCTGTGGTCGTTTTAAGTCTGCCCCCCCCTTTGTGGTTCATCCCTGGGCACTTCAGCTGTGGGGTATAGCTGCAGGAGTTGTCCTCAGGCAGAGACAAAAAATTCACACGAACCAAACCACAAAATGCAGGCAGAGATAGAAGACACATCACCGGTGTTGCAGTGTTTAAGGCTCATTTATTTATTTTCTAAAGTAAGCTGTCTGTATTGGTGAAGGCCACCTGTCAAAACAGTTGAGCTGCATACAGGAAACAGAGGGAGAAGAGAGGAGTGACTCATATCCCAGTGATATGCCAAGTTTCACATTCACAGGGAGGTACACGCACACGATGCTCCCACAGGCTCTGCTGTTCTGTCACTTTGTATTAATTCAGTACATAGAGGAGGGAGGGAGGGTGCTGAGGCTTTTGAACAATGAATGGTATCTCGAGCGAGAGAGAGAGAAACTGTAGGAAGAAGAGAACACATTGAACTTGTAGACATCCTTTGTCCTTCATCCCATCACACCTTATTTAACACTGTTCCTGTGTGTTTGCTGCTGCATTGATGTCACTGTTTTAGACGGACGGAGAAAGAAAAGGAGACCAAACCAGACGCATAAGATCAGTTTGTAGGAAAACCCTCTAAAAACAGTTTGAGGTTTTCACATTTTACTAATAATAATAATAATAATAATAATAATAATAATCCCAAATCAGAAACTTGCCTCAAAGGGCTTTACAATTTGTACAATACATGACACCATCTGTCTTTTCACCCCAATTTGGATTTAAAAAAAAAAAAAAAAAAAAAAAAAAAAAAAAATGTACAAAAGGAAGAGCTATAGAGGGATCCCTCTCCTGCCTCGGGATAGGCAGTCGTTTCCAGTTTGTACACACACAGTTCATCAATTACTCATGTGACTTTACAAGATAAATATATAAAGTGCAATAAATACACAACTTTTCCTATTCATTTTGTTTTACAAATTACAATGCCGTCTGAACGAATCATTGGATGAAAAAAGTTTGAATCCCCTTTTTTTGGTATAAAATAGTAAAGTGACAATTAATGAACCAGAAGCAAGATAGTGGAAACTACGTCATGATGCTGTGATATTGAATTACATGTATACCATGACAGAGGATATTGTACATTATGGCCCACTTCCAGTTTAACTACAAGAACATCCAATAAATGTTTGTTATCTGTAACGGGTTGTATTTGGACCCAAATGCAACACACAGGATGCCAGAGATCTTTGGCTTTTATTACCAACCTCAAATATAGCAAGCAGAGTTCAAACAGGGTCAGGAGATCAGTCTGTGAGAGCGTGCTGGAGAGTCTGGCATGGAAAACCGAAGAGCAATCTGGCAAATGTGTCTGGGAGGCAGGAGTCTATATAGGGGCTTGATTACTGATCAGAGGCAGGTGAGTGAACAGGTGAAGGGAGTTTAGACTGATGAGGAGGGAGTGACTGACAAGTAGAGTGAGGAGGGTGTGGAGCTGAACTGTGACATTATCGAGTATTTAAGATGCTACAGTCTAAGAGTGAGTTTTTAGTCAAATTTCCCTCACCTTTCATTTAGACATGAAAACCATGTACCACAATATCTTCATTTAAGAACGTTATAATGATCCAATGATTTTTTCGATAAATGATTATCAGGATATCTGCAGGTCTTTAAAATTCTTAAAAAAACATTGAATTGAGGTACCTCAAAAAAGTTCTTTGTGGGAGTTAAAAAATCTTAAATTTCATTACAATATTTTGTCTTTCTTGCCATAGACTGGGACATAAGCTGTAACTTTTGTGTGTATAAGGTTGAAGGTCGCAGGCTTTCAGGAGACCGTACACCTATAAACTACAAGTGAAACTGGTGGGACTGGCTGTCTAATCTTTTTTTTTTTGGAGTTGTGTTTTTTATTCAGCACCATAAGACCTGTAGCAAGCACCGTTGCTACCTTGGAAGCTCACTGACTCATAATGGGCCAGTGTCAATTATAGCAACTACTTAAATTAACTAAACCTAATTAATAATTAGTTAATTGGTTAACCCATCCGTCAAATGTCTGCCACCTATCTGGGCCCAGGACACGTAAATTGATTAACGTAGTAATTATATTACCATAAACTATTGTCATTACAGCTGCGAACTGCTGACAAAAATGGAATATAGATGTCGATAAATTCATATACCTAATGATTATAGGTCTCATTGTCCTACTGGGTTTCGGTAATTCTTTGACCGGTATGACCGTGAAAAAGGTATTAAATTGCATTTCATTTGAATTTTATTAAAAAGGTCTTTAAAAATCACTCAGATTATATCAGAGTGTTAGGATGTTTATGTTTATGACTGTCCCAGAGTGATGTTAATGATCATTTTGTCGATTTGGTAGGGTTTATTCACTGGAAGCCAGAGGAAAAAACTTCTCTTTGCCCCATTTGACTTCCCTGAAGAGCGATACTGTGAAGTTAGGAACTGGGCAGCATCCCTGCTGTGCAGCTAATCATCTACAAAACACTGCACGATTAGCCTCTTCCATCCACTCAAATCAAAACGGTTAACTTCTGTCACCCAGGAACACCCAGATCAGCCAGCATCTTAATCAGAGAGCTTGTGGTAAACAGATGAACTGGTGGGAAAGTGGAGGTAGAAGTAGCGGAGTGATGAAGATTAAATGGAAGCGGGAGTCTGTTTTAGACTCCAAACAGCAGGTTTCAACCTCTCCTGTCTCAGCGGCAGAGCAGCACATTAACTTTGCATGCTAAATCTCTGTCAGGACTGGAGTCTCAGTTAGGGGCCTAAATTAGCAGCAGCATCGTCAAAGGCCAGAGGATGATTAATATTTTTTGCCTGATGGGATGGGATGAGGAGGTGATATATGTTGTAATGGATAGTCAGAAATGGAGAAACGCGAAGGTTATGTGGTCGTCCAGTATGACATCAATCATAAAGACAGTAATGGCCAGGACGTTTAACCTCTGATCATGAGAGGAGGATAGTTAAGAGTTTTAGTAGCTTGAGAATTCAGTTCTCAAGTGGAGTCTATGGATTTGCCAGAGTAACTGGGACTTTGTTTATGAAAGACACAAGTCAAAATTTTGTCTCAGAGGGTTTTACAGTTTTTACAGAATACACAAGTTGACAAAACATGTTTGTTCCTTTTACCTTTTCATTTGAATAAGGAAAAGCTGAGGAAACCCTCAGAAAGAGTAACAGGAAAGGGATCTTAGCTCACTGTTAGCGTTGTTAGCACCGTCAGCCGTTGCCATGTTGAATCCCGTATTGAGCACCTTCAATTAGTGCAGCTAAGTGTTAATGTAAGTTAAAATCGATTCAAGAAAAGTGTCTCAAAACTTCTGCACATCATAGTGAAAAAATACATTTTGTGTCATTTTGGTGAACTTACCCATTAAAGACCAGAAGAGCAGTACTGATATCTTTCCTCTAGGAGTGGAGCAACAGCGCATTAACTGCTACATGTGTTTGTTGAAGTCAGCATTATTTAGCTTAAAGGCACCATTTAAAAGCAGGTTTGACCTGTGAATAGTGGGCCAACATCAGTCAGGGCAGCAACAGTGCTGCTATTGATCGTGGTATTTTCATTTGGTAGTTACTGCGGAGCTGTAGAGACCACATTGTTCCTTTGTTTGAATTAATTTCACATTGCTAACTCTACTCATATCACTTTTCAAAACACAAGTTAACAAGTGATTTAAAGGAAAAAGTAAAGGGGAAAGAGGGCAACAATAGCAACAAAAGACAATCTATAAAACAAGCCAAATTAAGTTTGCAACCCACATAGCAAAAAGTTTCAAATAGAAGGCAGAAACAGAGAAAACAAATAGGTTCAAGATTGTGCACAGGAAGCTCGTTAGAGTTGTCAGGCAGACTCGGCACCATAGAGATGATGTGACTCACTGCTCAGGCAGGTCAAAGTAAAGATTGATTCAGTCAAGGCTTCTCCATCACAGTACAAAGCCACAGAGATAAGACACTGACCGTGTGCTGATGAGGTAACATGTCTGAGCTGAGGAGTGGACGGCTCATGTGAGAGACATGCTTAGACTGCTGGTACTAGAATATATAGACGCTGTTGGACAGGAGGGTTTACAGTGAGACAGGTGTGAAGAGCTCAGTGTCTCACATATAGAAAATAATTTGACAGCTGTACACACCACAGGCGGAGGATATGCTGCCCTCTCTGATGTGACAAGCCTGTGGTCACATATACCTAAGTGTGTGTGTTTGCAGTCACACATGTATTTCTGCTGCTTGTACTTGTGTGCGTGTAAGAGTGAGGTGGTGTGTTTCAGAGTCATATATATATGAAAGTGCGCCGACTTGTCAGACACATGAAGTCCATTACTGTCAGCAGAATATTGAGCTGTAACCTGCCATACCTTTGTGCCACCTCTGATTCCACTGATTCCACTCATCAGGGAACAGGAAGCCTTTCTGAGGACTGAAATTATGACACTTCTGTTTCTTGTGGCTCTTTTTTATGCGGTTTTGAGGATTGAAATGCAGATTAACAAGACAGAGGGTGGAACCAAATGAGATATAGCACGCGGGGTGCGAAGAAGTAAAAATATGACAAAGTAAAATAAAAATATCTTCAACTAATTAGACTGTACTGTGAGCATTTTTTATTTTAATTAAGAATGTGTTTGGCAATACTGGTGTATTGATGAACTCAGGATACAAGTGTGACATTACCTCAGTGAACACTGCACTGAGTGCAGCTCCAGCATTTGAATGAATCATATTGTGTGCTACTTATGTACCAACTCTAGACCATGAATCATGAATCAGTTGAGTTCAATAGCGTAGACATTTCAGTCTGCACCAATGTGGTGGAGCCAACAAATATAACACAACCTGCATAATGAGTATCTTTACAGCTGATGCTCTAGCAAAAGCAGAAATGAATACATGTTCTTGGCAAAATGTGCTCACATCAAATATCTAAACACTTCCTGTGAGTTAAGTGTAGACCGATCAATGCTATTCTATGTCTCTTCTGTGTGTAATGTGAATCCTACCTGTAGTCCTATACCACCTTGGCTCCCAGGCCCATGAGACAAACCATAGGTCTCAGCCTGTGTGAGAGACAGTGAGACTATGGATTTATTGATTAGCCCTACATCACCAGTGCTCTATTCTCACCCCTACCTCCTCATTAGAGAAATAAGAGTGAAAAGGCTGGTATGACTCAGGCCAGTCTTCAGAATAAGACCCACACAATATACTGTGTGGTGTTGAGATACGGAGCAAATGTTGTCCTTCTTACTTGTTCCTCGTTTCCACTTCAACAAGCATTGTTTTGTGTTTTAACTCTTATCTTCACAAAGCGGTTGTGCGTCTACGTAATCTTTTTAATTTATGTTTATGTCTTTACTTGTAACCAGTGGTGGAACGTAACTAAGAACATTTACTCAAGTACTGTACTTTAGTATTTTCTTCTTTACTCCGCAGCCTTTCAGAGAAAAATGGTATACTTTTAACTTTACTACATTTATCTGACAACATAAGTAGCTAATTACATTACAAATTAAGATTTTATTTGCACAAAGGGTTTATAAAACGTTGATGAGGAGCTTGTAAAATACAATGTTTTGGGATAAATTAAACTACACAACAATTTTTATTTATTTAAAATCATGTGTAGGTTTGTGGTACTGGTTGGACAAAGCAAACCATTGTGCTTTTACATTCATGTCAAGTAATAATAATCTAATGACAACAGACACAGGGGGACATTCCTCTGCATTGAGTACTTTTACTTTTAATCCCTTAAATGCATTTTGCTGATTATATTCACATACCTTTACTTTAGTAACATTTTCAATGCAGGACTTTTACAATGTGGTATTTTTTCTTTTAATTAATGTAAGGATCTGAATGCTTCCTCCAGCACTGCCTGTAAGTGAGAGAAAACCCGGAGGCCTGATGGTTATTTAAAGGAGGAGGGCTCGTTCCAGACATGGAGGCTTGTTCACTAAACGCTTCCCCTTTCATCTTGTGATACAAAAGCTTGTACTTGGCTTGAATTCGATAGCCTTCGTGACTCATAGTCTGCAGCGAGGAAAACGCAGCTTATGCTTTTGATCTTAGTGTTATAAAAGACATGAACATCAATCACACACATTGTACATGAGTGAAATGATAAAAAAAAATGAAATTCCCTCAAACACACAAGATCCAGGCTTTGTATGCTTGTGCACCACAGCTCAACAAATTCATTTCAGCCTTATCACTTGTGAGTGAGCTCTACCTGCTGGTTGAGATTCGTAACAACAACCTGTGACCCTTTGTTGGCCTCCACAGAACACAACAGTCTCTCTCGTAAGCATATCGACTTCAAACGTTTCCTATTTTTTAAAAGACTTTACAAATTTGACATGCTTTTATGACTCAAGAATTTTGAAGCTATTATCCAAGTTTTTTTTTTACTTCTATTTTCATAGCATTTTAGATTTAGCAGAGAACAGGAGATGTCCGACAAAACATTTCATCACATTGGAATTTAAGCCTTGTTGTCCCTTAGAATAGATAGTTAAGACAATGATCATTGCAAAAATGCATTAATCAGTTATTACTTAATTAATTCAGGATAAGAACCCGATTTCATGTTTCACTCTTGTCTTTCTCTATTTTCTACATTTAGAGTTTGAGATTGATTTTAAGATCCTTTTGATTTACTGAAACTTTTTTAAATCTTATTTGTGTCCATTTTTTTTACAATATTATTTTGTATTTGTTTACTTACATGAAGCACTTTTTTTGAGAAGTTCTATATGATAAGGAGTTGAGCTGGTTTATATAATACATAATAGTAGGAACTTAAAATAACCAGAATTCAGAATGATGTACAATGTCCATATAGCCTTTGTTTTGTTAGTAAAAAATATATAAAAAATTAACTGTTATTCTTGTTACAGCACGATTCCTTCAATATGCTTCACATAGAACTACTAGAAAAAGTAAATAGAGATAAAAGAATATATATTTACATAAGATAAGAAAACCGTTACTGTTTCTCAGATGGGAAATTCAGTTGATACAGCAACACAGGGATAAATATACTTACAGATAAATAGAGAAATAAGCGAATATCCTGTTATCCTGTTGTCCTATAAACCACAATTTTTAGGGATTAAAATATATATATCTGAATCCCTAAAAATTCTTAACTCTCTTCAACCTAATTGGCTATCATCATGAGTCGAACCGCAACAGCCAGCTATGATTGGCTGAATCTGTGTAGGAACTAAACTGCGTCAAAGTGCAGCCAACAAGACAGACTAAAACAGGAAGTAAAGTAGGCCTCTAAAATAAAGTAAAGAAGATGAAGATATTTAGTTTAGTACACGCGGAGTAACAAAAATCCAGAGTAGTGTTAGATTGTGGGCTTTGTTAAAATAAAATGATCCACGTTTGCTAATATATATCTCCTTGCAAATAAAGTTGTGTGTCACACGTTTTAATAATTTGAATTATGTGCTTTTATTGTGCAATACATCATTGTATCACTGTTTTATGAGTGGAGATAAGATGAATTGTGATTTATTAATTAATTGAAGTGTAACATAAGCAGCTGCTCCCGTGTGCTAAATTGTAGTTGTCATATCAAAATGAATTAATAGCAATGTGAATAGAAGTCCAGACTTTTAATTTAATTTTGCACAAACAGTTTCACTGGACAACAAAGTATGTGGTGTGGCAGTATAAAGACATCCACAGGCTCTTGGGTCTTTATTCTTACCATGTAACTAAGTTTGTTGCACTCAGTGGACGTTTTTCTTTGTATTTAACCCCAACAACAATCTTTGTTAATTTGTTTCAGTGTCAGTAGCTGCTGCTGCTGCAGTGCTTCTGCATTTCTGTTTATACCCAAGCCAGCTAGTAACGCGGCTTTTTAAATGATTTATTCTTATTTTCTTCTCTTTGCAAATGTAGAGGCGTATTGATGTGCAGATGGTCTTTCCAGCCATGGTCAGTGCTCTATGAAGCAGCCATTTCAACCCACATCTCTTCTTTTTAGTTAAATATATAGTAGTGCAAATTGCTTGCAAATCTACTGAGAAACTATTTTCTCAGTAGGTTTGCGTATTTCCAGTTCAGACAGGTATTGCTCGCTCAACGTGCTTTTATTTTGTAAGATGAGGCCGGAAGTAGTAGTAGTAGTCGTTTTTATGGCGGCTGATTTGTTAGTAGTGGACAGACCGGCAAACCAGTTGAAATCCTCCTCCAGGCCAGAGGGTCCAGCCCATGCAAGTGTAAGGTCTTGCCCTGCAGTCCAAGTCAAACATGGCGGTGCGTGGTGGCGACGTGATGCGTTCGCGGTCCGGGTCCGGATCTGCCACCGGCCACCCATCATTAGCAGCGCCCGTGTCCGAGCAGCAGAAACCGGGAAAGAGGAGGAGAGCTTTCCGCCTGACCGGGATGAAGTCCCGCCACTGCTCCGTCAAACAGCCCCAGCAGCAGCAGCAGCAGCCCGCCGCACACAACAACAACAACGTGCCGTTCACGATCCACTGCCAGATCGGCAAAGAGATCAAACATATCTGCAGCAACTGCCGGGGAGCCGAGCCGCTGGACGGTGAGATGTCACGGTTTATTTTAGACGGGGAGGAAGAGGAGGGGTGGTCTTACTCTTCTATTTTTCAATCATTCTTATCGTCGTCCGCCGGTGGCCGCTCCCTGCCTGCCGGGGGACATCTGCTCTCCAGCACCGGGAGCATCACTCAGATCAGCCCTTAACGGTCCTTGAATTAACTTCCTACTCTTAGTGATCTCCAGAGACTTTAGGGTGTTTTTTAAAACCCGTTTGAATCTATCTAGTGTTGCATGTTTGTGATGTAATTGAGATGAAGTTAATGTCGAGCATGATTTCAGATTCTTCTTTTCTAGTGTGTGTAATTTAGTTTTGCTTACACGTTTTGCTGTAAAATCACTCCCTTTTTAAAATCAATACATTATTTGTTTTCGTCAATAAAATCATAAAACTGTGACGTGTGACATATTCGAATGTCCCACTTTCTAAAACACAAATATATTTACTTTACTATTGTTTAAAAAGCAAGTATTCACAATTGAGAGGCTGAAATGTGGTATTTTTTTCTTGTAAGATGACACAAACTTTTATTAGATTATCAATATTGCTGCCAATTAGTTTTCCGTCAATCGACAAAAGAGTTGATGGACTCTTTGTTGCAGCACTAGTGTCATCACTCTCGCAGCATCTTCGGCTGCCCTGACCAGCTGGTTGTGAAATGTGTCCAATCAATCAACTTGATTTAATTTGAAAATCTCTCTCTGGCATTATTGTCCGTCCGCAGATCAATACAGTCACGAAGAAGATTGCTAAAAGTGTACTGTTGAGTCAAGCCCCAGATATGTGACTAGTATAAAAACAAATACACCCAGTCGATTTTAAATGTCTTATTCGATCAAGACCTTAATTGGGGCTGCAACTAATTGCTGTTGACATTATTTAGTCCATAAATTGAGTTCTGTGAAAATGGCCAGTTCCCAGACCTAAAGGTGACGTCTTCTAATTGCTTGTTTTTTCTGAAAACACTCCAAAACCCAAAGACTTTCAAATAGATATGATGTGGAAAAAAAGGGAAAAGAAGCAAAACATCACATCTATGAATTTCTGGCATTTTTGCTTGATGAATTAGTTTAATATACAGTTACAAAAATTGCCTCAAACATTTGTTTTCTTCAGCTAATCAATTCATTGAGTAAGTGTTTTGGCACCGGTATTGTCCTACTCAAGACCACAGAATTTCTTAGTCGACCGATAAACACTGGATTTGTTTGAACTTACAAGTTGATTTACTTGAACAATCTATCCAACTGTTTTCCACGACAGTTCAGTACAGACATTCAGATGGATGTTTAATTCGTTCTTTATTCATTAGCTGTCCAGAACTCGCTGTTCTGAGCTTGTTGTTGAGTCAGTCGGTGTTTTGACGAGGCAGCGGTAAGAAAAAACACACCCG
Source organism: Anarrhichthys ocellatus (assembly GCF_004355925.1). Lineage (NCBI taxonomy): Eukaryota > Metazoa > Chordata > Actinopteri > Perciformes > Anarhichadidae > Anarrhichthys > Anarrhichthys ocellatus. The sequence continues at coordinate 2,555,921 of NW_022280078.1, read as the reverse complement.
GGGTCAGTGCGAGTCTGAGCTCACTGGGGGGGGGGGGGGGGGGGGGG
>NW_022280078.1:2549227-2555774 GCF_004355925.1 Anarrhichthys ocellatus | reverse complement strand
GGAGTCTGACAACACCAGCAGGGACTCGAGGAGGACTCAAGACATGGCCCCTCAAGACCAGGATGTAAGGAAACGTTCACCGCAGGAATAAAAAAACACGGTATCTCCTCACCCTAGAGGAATCAACACATAATTTGTGTGTTTTATAGCCACGTAAAATAAAAATACTTAGTCATTTTTCAATGATTTTCTTTGCTTTGAGATATTCCCTTATTTGTCCTGTGAGCCCTCTGATGTTCTCACCAGGGTGCTACACAGATCTGCCACAGGGACAGCTGAGGAGAGGAGGTGGGGGGGATTGGATGTTGTTGTTGTTGTTGTTGAAGAAGGGCCTCTCGATGGTGGCTGCTGAGCCGGTACAGAGCTGAACTGACATCCGTCTTGTAACAAGGCCACCTCAAGGCTGACGTCTCCTCCTGTCTGCACCTGTTTACTGGTTCACACTGATTTGTTTTTCCTCCCTTACCACTGACAGACTGTTCAGCTTGTATTTGTGGTCATGATTTGACCAAACATCCAGTGCCATGCTTTCAGCACTTGACAGATGTTTATATAGTATGGTTGTTGTTGTTGACTACTTTTGTTCTGTTCGTCAGCAGGATTAACAGATTTCATGAATGCATTTCACATGAAAAAAGGCTCCTGATCTGCCTGCTAGAACATATATTTTCACTTGAACATTATTCTATTATTCTGTTGTATTGTCTGTGTGTATCAGTGTGTCTGCTGGTGCTTGTGTGTGTTTACATCCACTACTGCCGGCTGAAATGTTGACTTCCTGTCTTTTATGTAGTCATGGCCCCTGGGTGAGGCCTCATGTCCTCATTCCGTAGAGTCCTTGTATAGCAGGATGTTGTGTGTAATGGAAAAAGGTGTACTATCGAATGAAAGAACTGGTGCATGCTGTATAGAAACAGCCTCCAGCAGGACTTCTTTCAAACAACTCCCTATCGGGCCAAGAACTACAGTTCACAGTCAGTGAGTGCGCTCCATGTGAAAGTCCTTTATATGTTGAGCTCGTCGCCCCCTTTAGCAAAACATTGTAATATTTAACAATCTCTAAATTCAGAATGACTACACATGTAGAACTGGTAAAAACTGAACTGTAGCTAAAAGATTTAAGATGTCATTAACGGTGTTTGGAAATGTTTAAGTGTACTTAGATTTATTTCATGTGACAAATGAGGAGTCGTGGGGCCAATTCATTTCATCGGCTAATAATTTTGTCAAAAACACATTTCTGTAAGTGCTGGTTACCTGCCCGTTGATGACCTTGTTGCTCCCGTTGTGTTTTCCAGCCGAGGAAGTGGAGAGGTTGACAGCGATGCGCTCTGATTCGCTGGTTCCGGGCACACACACGCCTCCCATTCGGCGGCGGAGCAAATTCGCCTCCCTGGGTCGTCTATTCAAGCCCTGGAAATGGAGGAAGAAGAAGAGTGAAAAGTTCAAGCAGACCTCTGCCGGTAAGAACCGAAACACTGCGTCACATTATCACCCAGCTCCTCACCTCTCCCTCCCTGTAGTGGGGGGAGGGGGGAGGTAGATAAATGTCTCCCTGTGGCACCTAGCAACAGTAGCATTGATGAATGGAGCTGCAGAGCAGAGGGTGATATAGGGCCTGCAGCAAAGATGTACCATCTATGATTATGGTTATGTAAGGCTGGTAAAGCACCGGGAGGCTTCGGCCAGCAGCTCCTGCTGCCGCTTCATCAACCAGACCGCAAGCAGACCAACCGCTGAGCCGGGTTCTTGCTGCAACTCTGGTTTTAACGAGTTATTGATAATAAGATAGATGAGTAGATTGATCTCATGCATGAACAAACCACACGGTACAAACAATTGTGCAAAGGCAAGTATTGAAAAATATATGCTCACTGGTGTACAAGTGTGCAAATTCCAGTAAGATTTGCAAAATTAATTAACTGTTCTAAGTAATAAAAAAAAAAGTAAATTTATTTAAATAGCACATTATTAAACAACAATTGTTGACAAATGCCTTCACAGAGAAGTCGGCAATAAAATCAGATTAATGAAAGAAAATATTACTAAAAAGAAATTCTAGAACTAAGAAAAGAACATTTTGAATGCAGGACTTTTATTTTGGTGTTTCTCACTGTGGTAGTACTGCTTTTACTTTAAGTACATGATCTTCTCAGAAAAGGAAGAATCTAGAGTCTGGACGAAATCCAGCCAAGTGCTTGTAGTCGTTAATTTCCACAATTTCCATTTGATTTACCCGCTTCAAACACTATCACTAAACACTGTTAATTACAGTATTCATCAGAGACGCAAACTCAACAGCGCGGGAGTGAAGTTGATAACATTTACTGCAGCAACAGAACAGCTTTAAATGCTTAATTGTCCCTATTTTACAGTGAATGAACTCGACGTTAGCCCCAGTATCTGAGGAAATGTGGGTGTCGGTACATAATAGGTTCTCCGCTACAATCTGCACTCAGTAGTAAACTGTGAAATGAAAGACAGCGTCATATTTTGAAGGAGAAATCGAAGCTGTCGTTGTTCCTCAGCTGGCTGAATGGTTTCACATCTTGTTATTACTGAGAGACACAAACACGCCGCAGAGGGGTGAAGAGAGACTTCCTGCAGCCAAGCTGTTCTCCCAGCTGTCACTGCAGGTTGCTTCCTTTCTCTGTATGCAAATAAAACACAATATACCGGCCTTCATTTTACAGCACACAGGTAGAAACGCAGCGCGAGCACCGTGCGTTACTGCTGGTGCATTAAATCATGTGGGAATTCATGGATTCAGAGAAGGTTACCATGCTATCTTAAAAACATACTGCAATTTTTGTTTTTATTGTTCAGCTAATTAGCTGCAAACATGATGTGTTTTTTGGTTCCACTCTTCTCTCTCTCTGTGGATCAGCTAGCTGGTGGTGAAACCTGTGCGTCGCTCAGTCACATATTATTCCTGGTAGCAGTGAGTCCAAACAAACAAACTTCATGTCTGCTGCAGCTGACACATTCATTGACACTAATGACGCAGTAGAAGGATCCAGTGCACAGGTGGTCTTTCGAATTGTTGTCGTTGTAGATTCAACGTCATGTCTTTTCTCCCTCAGTGTTGGAGAGGAAGATGTCCACTCGCCAGAGCAGAGAGGAGCTCATCAAGAAAGGAGTGCTGCAGGAGGTTTATGAGAAAGGTGAGGGGCAAGAAAACAAAGGTGGTCGATACAATGTGGGGCTTAAATGTCAAATGTTGAAACGAAGCAGTTCATAAGCAAAATTATTAGGTTCTTTATTTATTTTAGATTTTGTCCTTTTAATCAAGTAAAAGTACTCTCAGTAGATTGATTGGTCAGATGTGACTGTTTGCTTGTTTTTTTCCGTTTCATGTCATTTTTGGAATAACTGGTGCTTTCAGTCTGTTACTATGTCCGGCAATAAGGAAGCGCTGTGATTAATGTCGGAGTCTTGATGATACAATCAAGCCTAAAAAAAAATAATTGATTCATGATTCTTTTTTTTTTCTGATGTAATGCAAAACAGGGGAACATATTAAGCATCAGTTTGGTTATTTCACACATCATTTTACATAAATGAGCCATATTATAAATAGATCATGATCAATGCAATTTCTGCACCTCTCTGTGGCTGTGGTAACTTAACTCGTTAGGCATGTGTTATTTATTTATTACATTTTATAGAGAAAATCAGTTATTTATTAGTTGGAAGTTGTTATATATGTATTAAGGACTGGCTCGTGGAGCCCTGGCTGCAACATTGCCTCCTCTGCCTTAGAATTCCAAGCTGTCTTTCATTTACCTATTTTTGACTTCCTTCCTCCCGTCGTCATCTTTTTCCTCTCTGTGTGTATAGCCGGCTCTTCCTCAGCTGTACTCCAGGAGGTGAAGATGGAGAACGGGCGTTCTCCGGTGCTCGGCTCCGGCCTGTCAGAGTCTGAAGGTACTGAGCTGATGGAAGGAGCGGCTGCAGCTGTAGGTAGGCAGCAGAGCCTCGGGCACCATTGTTGCCTCATCTCTTGTCTCATATTGTAGCGTCTGACTGTTTTTTATTTCCGTGTCTCTGATCCTCAGGCTCTCTGGAGTTTCAGATGCCAAAAGAGGGTGCGTGTCAACAGGACCATGCCCAGAAATCCATGAAGAAGTCCACCCTGTGTCCGGCTGATTGCGCTGAATCAACACACTCCAGACCTCCCACGCTACACAAACAACCTCCTGCGCTGGCACCGAAGCCCTTACACAGGCTACCTAATCACTTTGCAGGTACATTTGTCTTTTGTGCACATTTATAGATGCGTGTGTGACTCTGTGTATACATGTCTGATCTTTTCACATCCCCCCTGCTCCGTGCAGACGGCGCCCCAGTGAAGTTGCCATGTATGTCTTCGAAGTTATCTCCTCCTCTACCTCCAAAGAAGCTCATGATCTCCATACCTGCAGGGAGCATGGAGCCCTCTTCACTCGCCTTCCAGAAGTACCCCCCTCCCAGCCATGCTCCAATGGGCGGGCACTCCCTGCAGTACGGGGTGCTACCCCTCCACCCCCCCCGCCGAATCATAGAGGAGCTCAACAAGACCCTCGCCCTTACTATGCAGAGGTTTGAGAGGTATGGGGCAGATCTCAAAGTATTCAACAGAATTTGTTTTTACTTTTTTTTTTTTTTTTTTTTTTAACTATTGTTTTAGGCTTGGTTTTTTGCATACATTTTTAAAAATATTATGGAGACAGCTTCCAGTACATAGATCCAGTAAAAATAAAGAAATAAATTATTAAATCGGGAAAACATGTCACACGTGGTACTACTACAGGATCACACAGTCATAAAGGAGTATGAATTTATTTAGACCTATCTTCCAATTTAATGTAATCCCAGAACCGGTCCCCAGAGAGACACCCCTTCATCCTGATCCCCAGTTATTCTACTGAGCATACATTCGTAAGGGAACAAGGATGGACTACATAGTGGGGTAGCATCTTTAGAGGAGAGAGGAAGACACACCTGGAGGAGATTTGCACTCTGAGTGCACTTTTCTAGTTTTACACTGTTTTGATGCTTTTCTTTGCCTTCTCGACACTGACGTTTCAGGCCAATGATAGATGAGCAAACACAAATGATTCACCCGTGTCGCGCTCTCTCACACAGCTGCTGTTATTTCACAACCTCATGCGACATTGAGCATACCCATCTGACCGTTACCCTTTCCCTCCAACCTGCAGCTCCATGATGCACGCGGCGCCCGCGGTGATGATCGAGTGCGACAACGACAAAGAGAACCTCTCTAACGAGGCGGGCTACGAGGACCTGCCTGAGGAAGAGGAGGAGGAGGAGGAAGAAGAAGAGGAGGAGGAGGAGGAGGAGGATGAAGATGATGATGAGGAAGATGATGATACATTGTTTACAAGTAGGCGTTTTTTCCCCTCTCCGTGTCGTGTTTTTCAATCTGTATCATTTAACAGTTGCCTGCTGTTATTAATTATCATGTCAAATGAAAACTGACTAAATCCGAGAGTAAATGTGCTGTAAAACCAAAAATAAGAGGCAAAAAAGGCTAAAAAAGCATCACAAAGCTGCAGCGTTGGTGAGAATTCTCTCTGGACTTGTCACTGCCCACAACCTCCTTAACATTACAATCATTTCATTTATTGTTACAAAACAATTTAAATCAGTGGATCATTACAAGATGAGTTAAAATAAATTCAATCAATAAAGACAAAACGGAATTACTGTAGATGTGAGTGCCTCCGCTAACGTTTACATCATATTACAATGTTATGATAAATATTAAACTTCAGGGAAAACAAACACACAAGGGTGTGCAAACTGTTAATATCATTATCTGGAATCTAAATGGATCACGAGACGGAGATACTTCTCTGCCTCGTAGCCTTTGGGGAAACCTTGAAATGTAAACAATGAAATGGAATGAATAAAGAACAGCTATGATAAATAACCAAAACGATGTTAGCAGTGGAGACAAATCTACAGGAGCTGCTTATGAACAGCTTGTGAAGTGAGTATCAACGCACCACATCCATTTTGCTTCTTGTACATTGTAGGCACACTGGCGATGAAGATTTTACGAAAGGACTCTCTGGCCATCAAGCTGAGTAACCGTCCATCGAAGAGTGAGCTGGAGGAGAAAAACATCCTGCCGATGCAGTCGAACGTAGAGAGATTCGAGTCTCGACAACAGACGGCTACCAAACTGACCAGGTGAGTCTCTGGATTGCCGGAGATTCTACAGCCACTGAGCCACTGTTATATGAGGTACCACACACGTCATCACACACACGTATTTTTTTAATTGATTACTTCATTGTTTTTTTAGGCGATTGAGTCAACGGCCGACAGCAGAGGAACTGGAGCAGAGGAACATACTCAAACGTCAGTAACTTACATACGGTAAGAGAAAAAAATCGAAGTATATTAATAATCCCTGTGTGTGATCACGCTGTCTTTCTCCTACCGTCCAGCTCGAAACGATCTGGAGGAGCAGGAGGAGAAGAGGGAGATCATAAGACATTTGTCCAAAAAGGTAAGACGGAGAGGTGGTGATGGACAG
>NW_022280078.1:2531640-2548827 GCF_004355925.1 Anarrhichthys ocellatus | reverse complement strand
TATATGAGACACTTCTCCTTTCCTGCACCCTCTAGCTCAGCCAGAGGCCCACAGTAGAGGCGCTAAGGGAGGCAAAGATCCTCATTCGCTTCAGTGACTATGTGGAGGTCGCTGAGGCTCAGGACTACGACAGGAGAGCAGACAAGCCATGGACTCGGCTAACAGCTGCTGATAAGGTTAACAAACGTGCAAGAACATATCCAAACAATGCTTCCCTAACTCTGGATTAAAGTAGTTTGTACATATATACTGTATGCTGTGTGTTGATAAGTGTTTCTTTGTGTGTTGTTCAGGCTGCTATCAGGAAGGAGTTGAATGAGTTTAAGAGCACAGAGATGGAGGTGCATGAGTCGAGCCGTCATTTTACCAGGTAAGGCTATATGCTGACGGGGTATATGCAGAAATTCTGACATATTATAGAATGACTTTTCTGATTAACTATACTGTGACTTTTTTTCGACATACTATACGATGACTTTCATGGCATACTGTAGTATGTTTTTATGACTTTTCATGGTATACGATACTTAAACCTTTTTATGACACTTTATATAGCACACTATACTATGAATTTTAATGACACTTTTTATGGCATATTATACTCTGACTTTTAAGACGTACTATTGCTTTTTAATGACATTTTTTACACCTATATGGCATAGAATAATAGGAGTTTTAAAAGGACTATAATATGAATATTTTATGGCCGTTATGGTCTACTATACTATTGCTTTTTTTGCACTATGACTTTTCATGGCATACCATACTATTACTTTTCATGCCATACTGTAGTATGAGTCGTAAAAAGTCCCAGGATAGCATGTCATAGTATAGTATGTTGAAAACAGTCATAGTATGTGTCTCGAAAAAAGACAAATAAGTCAGTGTAGTATGTCTAAAAAAGTTTTTAAAAAGTCATATTTTAGTGTCCAAAACAGTCATAGTATAGCATGCCTAAAAAAGTCATAGTACAGTATGTCCGAAAAAGTCATAGAATAGCATGTCGAAAAAAGTCATAGTATATATAGTATGTTGAAAAAAGTCGTAGTATAGTTTGACAAATAAGTCATAAAAAAGTAATATTATAGTATGTCAAAAACATTCATAAAAAATCATAGTATGGTATGTCGACAACATTCATAAAAAATCTTAGGATAGTATGTCGAATAAATTCATAGTATAGTATATTTAAAAGTCATAGTATAGTATGTCAAACATTCATAAAAGGTCAGTCTAAAAAAGTTTTATAAAAGTCAGTCTAGTAGTTTATTGAAAAGAAATCATAAAAAGTCATACTAGAGTATGACAAAAAAAAGTCATGGTATAGTATGTTGAAAAAGTCATAGTATAGTATGACAAATACGTCCTAATAAGACTCAAATGTCACAATGTATGTCACAAAAAACATCTCATGAAGTCGAGGAATAATGTCATGAAGAAATACAGTTTCAAGTTCTTTATTATTTGAACAACAAATACAGTAAAGCAGTCATTGGCCATGGGAATCTGACATCTGAGGTTCCGCCTAACACTGTTCATTAAATATGTATTTTCAAAAAAGGAAAATCACTTAAATAAAAGCAAAATGAAAATCTTACATAGTGTAACTGAAAATGTAGGGCTAAAATACAAGTAATATATATTTGTCATTGGCAATATTGCATATAAATAAAATGAATATAAACAGGAATTTGGTAAATGTATATCCACAATGAGAAACGCACACACAGCAGTTTTCACCATCCTTCTTAAAGCCTTACGGATGAGATCAGTGCAACTGCCATACCAGGCGGTGATGTAGCTCTTTATAGTTTAAAGAGACAAAAACTACTGAGTTGATAAAAAGGAAGGACAGACATGGAGAATACTTCCATTTTAGTTAGATGGTGAAAAACCACCCTAACAGCATTTCAATAAAGTTCCTCACTTTCTCTCTGTTGCCGTTTCTCCCTGCAGGTTTCATCGGCCGTGAGATGGGTCAGGCAGACAATCGGCCGTGCTTTTATACTCTCACGACGAGCCTGAAGCGGTCCGACCGCTACCTGCTGCCCTCACACTGCTACGCTCCCCAGCCTCGACTTCAAACTGACGGAGTGGACGTGAACACAATCCGTGTGCTGTGGCCGTGACAGGAAACATGAGCTTTTATAAATGGATTCAACTCTGAACTGGCGTCTCTCCCCTCAGTGGAGATTTTACAGACTTCTTAATATTCAAACACTTTTCTTTTCTCTTAAGCTGAAGAGGCGGCCATTTGTTTACTTTGCAGCACTTTGTTTTTGAACACCGCTTTAGTCGCACAGAATCTGTGCCAATTTCGAGGAGGTGAAGATGGGACTTTATTTTACACAGGGATTGTTTTCTTGCCTTTCACAATGTTCTTAGTGTCCTCTCTCAACTGGACTTTCTCTTTCCTTCGGGGGTTTCTTGTGTTGGCACAGTTTTATTCCACAGATGACGTCTCAATGATCGCTTCTTAATTTGCCAGAGGAATCAAAATGGCAGCTGAATCTTAAGCCAAAATGACCTAAAGTCCTAAAATGCTCTCTGCAAGCCAGTAACAGTGAGAATTTAGCTCTCCTTCTACCACATACACAATCAACTGAGCAATAATTTCAGATTTTTTTTTCATTTGCACATCTATATCTGGGCTGCATTCAGGAGCTCCAAACACTTTTCAGACTTCAGATCTCCATTTTAAAGCACAGCAAGTCGCGATCTTGAATGCATCTCAGAGTGACTGCTGTTGAGCGTTCAGTAACCCACCGTGTCACTGTGCCTACAGTATTGTTTACAGGGATTTAGAAGTTGCTAAATTATCTGGAGACACAGCAAAAAGTTACCGAACTCTGCAAAAGTACACGGTAGACTTTTTTTTTTTTTTTGCATTTCATTTTTTTATTGTCCGAGATTAATCTTTGGTGGTACAAAATATGAAATTTGCCACTTTACTTTTTATTGTTTACAGTCCTTATTAGGTTCATAAACCACACTATAGTGTTTTGACCACACTATTGAAAGAACCGGTTGATCTGTTGCGTGTGTTATGACTGATTAAGTGTGTATGTACAAGTGTCGGTATCATTACTGTCTCTTGTACGTTTAAAAATGTTTTGAAAGAAATGTACTCAGAATTATAAGACTTGTACATAGCAAAGAAAGTAAGCAAGACTTTCCAAATGTTTTTTTGTAAAGCAGAAAAACTGCATGTGGGTATTAATTTATTGTGAGTCTTCTATGATGTATGACGTTTCTTAAAGAAAGAAACTTATTAAACAATAAGTTCATGCTTCCTTGTCTTTGTCCAAACTGTTTTTGCATCCACTCTGCATAGCAGCTGTTTTCAGTCTGTTCCACGTATAGTTCATCACATTCTTTGGGGGAAAGCTGAGAGTCAAAGAGAGCATTGGCTCCAAAGTCCTCGGAGTTATTGAAAGTAGCTCATGTTGACTTTTCCGTTCAGTCCTGCAGAGACTCATCCATAATGTCAGAGTCAATCCTGATGCATCCTGGGAGAGCATCTCACCTCTGGGCCCACATTTCCGTTGTGTGGGGAGCTCCATGTTGACTATACAGCGTGCATTGGTGTGCCACAATATTTGTGCCACAGCTCGATAGCTTTAGTCACAATTGCATCTGTGTTTTCCTGCGGTATCTGGAAGGGAAACGTCATTGTGAGCTTTTACAAAAGGAAAAACAATATTTCTGTTTGGTGGACCACAACGTAACGATGTGCTGCTGTTTGCTCACATTGCACAGAAACCTGACCACGCCTTCAGGCCGGGTGATTCCCAGCAACATGATCTTATAGCTCAGCAGAATCTCCAGGGCCACAAACACCAGGATTTTACAGGACCCACTGATGACCTTGTCCCACACCCTAAAAAAAACAAAAGGCATTCGTTCATTTGACCAGTTTGAAGAATTTAAGGTCAAGATGTAAAAAAAAAAAAAAACATGTACTATTATAACAGTGTATTCAGAGATATGAAAACAAAGTGTCTGTTGCCTCTCACTCAATCTGCAGCTTTAAAGCTAAGCAACATATTTAAACATTCAACATTGACCGGGCAGTTTTATTCTGCTGCAAGGAGCTTAAGTCGGTAACCAAGACTAATGTTATAGCTTTGTTTCTTTAAGCTCTTGTGGCCGATAAGTATGGTTATTATGGTAATTTACAATTTGTTTATCATTATATGTACATGTTTAAAAGAGAATGCATACGTGAATCTCCACCTACTGCTGTGGATTCTTTTGAGACTGTTAAACTGTTTATGTAGCAGATTCCCACTGAACAAAATGTACATCCGGTTGATTCTTATCTCTTTGTAGCTGCAAGTCTGAATGCAACACAACACCAGGGTCAGATTACACAATGACAGCCTTTTACATGGGAAGTCAAACAAAAATGATCAAATGTTAGTTTGTAGATGAGCGTGTTTTAGTTTTGTCGTGTGAACACACCCAGAAGCCACGTCACACGGTAGCACGTGCAGGTTGGATGAGATTACATAATGTTGCTTTCCTACCAGCTTGTTCTCAACGGTTGAATAAAGTTAATTTGATTAGCATGTTTGGTTCAGACTCAAGTCTGCAGAGGATAAACTAAGACTGAATGAATGTGTGTTGGCCGTACACTGACTTTTGCAGGCTGGATTCAGGAAGGCAACCGGCGAAGCAGCGCCTGAACCAGAGGCTGTAAGGCAGCTGAGCCAGGGCTCCAGTGTTCTTCAGATGCTTCAGCAGTCGAGGTTCCTCCTGACTCAGATAATGCTCCAGGCTCTTCGGCTACACCAAGATGAAAAAGATGGAAGAGGTGGAGACAAGTCTTTAGTCACACTGACGTACATAAAAAGAAATAATGGGATCCAAATTCCTGAGTTTGTCATTTCAATTCTGGCATTTTATGAACTAAATGTACACCTCTTGATTTGTACATTTCTCATCACAGAGTGCCATGATGCATGTTTAAACCTACACCAGGACTATAAATAAAATAATTACATTTTAAATGGAGAGTAAGTCCTGAAACTTGACTTGCCATACAAAGCCTTCAATTCATTTTGCTTTACGAAAACAAAATACGACCAAATTTATAAAACCTCGTCAACTTGCACTTTACATGCTGTGGCCCTAGAAAACAATATAATAATTGATGGAAGCAGTGGCATGATATATTTAGTTTTTACTCTCCATGATGAATTCAGATTTTTTTGGTTATCAATTTGCTTTAGAGTATGATGAAAAATTAGCACGAGGTCCACAAACTGGGAATTATGAGTTTTGTTTGAACCAGTATCGGAACACGAGTCTATGCACGATCCAGTATTACCTTATCATATTATTTATAAGCTCATTTAGGCAACACAGGAACAACATGTGCCACTTGCTACCCAATCCTTGCATCCTAACCGGTCAGTACACACACGCTCACTCTTTAGCTACTTTCATCATCTGCTCCTGAAAGAACGATTGCTGCGTTCAAAATCAATGATGGAAGAAGCTAATGAGTGAGCCATCTTGCTTCTTTCTGATCTCTGTGGAGAGCTGCACATGTGCAGTAGCGACTGGGCAGGTGCTAGCGGAGAGGGTAATGTTAGCCGGAGCTAGCAAAATGTCAGCAAATATGGAAAATCTGTCAAACTAGGCAATTAAAGAAAGTTCTATGGCTTTCATTCTCTGCTGTTCATGTTTTACAAAGCGTTTAACCTGAGCCAGGCCATACAACAATGATAGCACATCCATACAGGGCGAGAAGTATACAGCTGTTAAGGAATAATAATAATATCATATATATTTTAGTTTCTTAACACACAGGTATCCATCGGTATCAGAACATCTCCATCATCCACTGATGAAGGCCAAAAGATGCAGCTGAAACTTTAGAAGAAATTCCAGTCAGAGGACCTTATGCTGAGAACTTTTAATTAAACTAAGTCAATAACTGTGGAACACTTACAAGGTGGGGTATTGAGTCCCCAAACTTTGTGTGGAACTGATTGACGAAACACTTGATCAGCCAATAGCAGTCGATGGGATCATCTACGATCTCCTCCATGGCTCGACTGATGGAGAGGAAGTCCTCGTTCTCTTCATCCTGAAACAACACATTCATATCAAGCATTACAACATTAAAGAATAAAGGAAGCAAAGAGAAATCCAACTATTTTTAACCTGAAGAAGGCGGAGAACATTCCCAGAACAACTCATTAAAAACCATGCGATGTAGTGTGTCTCATATCTCAATAAATGATTTGATCAACTATTTCTTCTTTAACTGTACTTTGACTTTTGCCATCAAAGTTTAAGAGATTTATATTATTTCAAAAATAAACAATTACATTCAGACATGAATCACACTATTAAAAAAAAGAAAAGACTAGATTTATAATCATTTTCGGAATAGTCAAGGGTCTATTACATTTGAGTAATTGTGAGGCATTTTTTTGGGGGAGGCTGTGGCTCAAGAGGGGAGAAGAGCATGTCGTCCTTAAATCACAAGGTTGGCAGTTTGATCCCAGGCTCCTCCTGTCTGCATACTGACAAGGTAAAGTGTCCTTGATGGTGACACTGGCCATTTTACAGCAGCCCACTGCTCCTAAGTGCTTAGGATGGGTTAAATGCAGAGGTTGAATTTCACTACGTTGTGCTATAAGTATTTTTTTTTAGGCTAATACATAGTTTCAAAGACAAAGGGAGGCAGGCCGTTTAATGAGAGCACTGCTTAGTGGGTTATTGACGTGGATCTGAAACAAAAAGGGTTTCATGTGGTAAAGATTGTAAGTGATGGCCAAACATAAATCTTAACATCACATGCTTCATTTTCCACTCAGGCTCCAGAATTCTTAATTCATAATGAAAAGTTTGGTGCTTGTGGTTTGCCATTTTAATGAGACTTTTGTCATTTGATGGAACCAGAACTTTTAACTTACAGATGTGCATATTTAAAAAAAAAAAAAAAAACAATCAGACTATGATCACATTACTATTACATTTGGGGTTGAGTCAGTATCACAATTCCCACTATTGTCTGATTAGTTCTGCATTAGACCATCAGCTGAGCATCTAAACAGCTGTCATGTCAAATCCTGCGTGGATGGTTGAGCACAATCTTGGACTTTTTTAACCATATACAATCTGAATGTTTTTCTCATGTTTTATCAATTCTCAAACATGACTATCTTACCGGGGCTGAGATCTCAGAGCACCGTGGGAGCACCTGGCTCTCCAGCTGGAACATGCGCAGGTAGACATGGGTGCAGGGAGTGGAAGAGTTGACGTATCTCATCACCTCCAGAGCCTCCAGGATGTCGTGGTACTGCTCTTTCCTGTAGCCTCCCACCATAGTGTGAGAGTCACTGTGGGGAGGTAGCATTCCTGCAGGAACAGGAGAGTTTGCTTGGGAACGTCACTTTATGCCCAGATCACATTTGATTATTTTACATGCACCTTTGGAAATGCAAGCCATGACAGTAATATGTGCGATATGTATGTGTCTTACCCAACAACACCTTCCACACATGCATCCTGTACATAGAGGGGAGGGGGAACCTCTGACTGAAGGTGCTCAGCTTTTCTAGATCTATTAGAACGGTGAAAACATTTGGTACCAGAACAAGAACACTCCAGCAACCAACCACACATACATTTAGAGATGATCTTGAAGCAGTTGCGGGAATAACAATCCGTGGTGAACTACAACCTATTGTAGTTTGTTGTTGATACCTGTTGAATGTACTGTGTGTATGATGCGTCTTATTAACATCACTGATGGTGCATACCCATGTGACAACCCCCAATACTGTTCCTAAACCATTTTCATTCAGTGTGTAAGCTGTGTTTAGATAGAAATGCTGGTAAATAGGAATCGTTACCTACCCAGAGGATTATCCTTGAGCAGTATTTCCAGAGACTTCTTCTCCTCCACTCCTCTGAAGCCCACTTTCTCATAATATGAAGAGCGAAAGTTTCTTTGAGGGTCGTCAGCCATACCTGGTCAAAAACCGTTAGTGTGTGGTTAAACATGACATTAGCTGTGGCATTCAGAGGCAACAAAAAAAATCCTCAAATGTCTAAAACAAGACCACAGCACATTTAATCTGTTTCTTAAATTGTATTTATATTAAGAGTCAGTGGTAGAACATACCTAAGTACAAATTTGATTTACATGAAACTCTTTCCATGACACTTTGTACTTCTACTCCACTACATTTCAGAGGGAAATATTGTGTATTTTACAGCACTGCATGTATACGTCAGCTTTAGTACCTAGTTACTTTACAAAATAAGATATTTTGCATACAAAGCAAAAACATTTCATAGTCCCAGTTAAGTTTTTCTGCTTTTTCTGTCAATTGTTATCTTGAATTCTGGACCATTGATCGGCAAAACCAAGCACTGTGAAGGGCACTCTCTCACCATTTTCAGAAGTTTTAGATATCAAGCAATCTACTTATTAATCAAGAAAACAATAAGCAGATGAATCCATTATACAAATAATCATTAGTTGCAGTCCTTAGTAGCTCCGACTTAACCAACTAAAAATAACACATAAATGCATGAGTAATACAAGTTAACCATTTTTTTTGTTTTTTTAGTGTACCTCTACCTTTAATACTTTAAGTACAATTTCCTTATTATATTTACCCAAGTAACCTTCACTAAAATTCGTTTTTAAATGCAGGATATTCACTTGTAACGGAGTAGTTAACAGTGTGTTAAAACTAACACTACTGATACTTTCTAAGGGGATCTGATAACTTCCTCCAACACTGTTAAGAGAAGATGATGGTTATATTTAACGTTATATCTCACGTTGCATTAACGTTACAGTAACGACTTTGCAGCCAGCTATCATTACTTTGTGTAGAATAGCATGTTAGAAGCATACTCTGAGACAAATCCTTCGTCAAGCAAATGATAAGTGTGAGGCGCAGTGCAGCAATTCGTTTTAGTACATTTTAAAGCTTGTAGTTTAGTTTGAAATGTTTTTTAAATTTAATTAGCACTCCTACCTTGTACAGGTGTGTTTCACGCCAACTGAATTAGATTTGCTGTAAGCTAGTTAGCTAACTTTATAACGTCAGCTACAGAGCCCAACAAGTACGAAGCGTTTGTAACGGTAGCTTTAACAACGCGACCACTCGATTAATTGGCATTTAGGTGGACGTTGTCGTTGCATTGCGGTGAAAAACCACACACATTTCCGTTTCCGTTCATTACCGTTGTTGTTATCGAAACACTTCCGGGTAGCGTTCAAGACCTCTGGGGTATCGCACATGCGCAGTGTGGTGAAGTAGCAGCGTTGAAGGGTTAGCTACATTTATAGGGTTACAGCCGCCCCTCCTATGAGTTATACCTCAGTGATATGACGCGTGACATCGGCCTGATCCCAATCGGACTCACGGATTTTGAGGCATGCTACCGCAAAATCCGTGAGGGTTTAGGGTTTAAGATTTAAGGGGGGACATTGTTATCAACTATTGCTATCCTGTTTCTCTTTATTCTGCTTCTTATATTTCTTCCGTCCCACCTCTTCTTCTTCTTCATTTTGTAAGCTACAGAAACCATTCAACTATCAAAATGTTCAGCTCTTTAATGACATTTCTGCTATGACTTTTCATATTTCTATCTCTTATGGTTTATGAATTATTAAGCTTTTTGCAATTTTAATTTTGAATGGGATTTCAATGGAGTGAATATTCAAATCCTCTTAAACTTCTTCAACTTTCAAATCCTTCAACTTCCTCATAGTTTCAGCTACAGACACCATTTCAACTTTAAAATGTTGAGAAAACCCTGATCTATTGCCACATTATTCAGCTTTTTGATATATTTTAAACTTTTTGAACTGCAGCAATTTAACTTCTAGGATTTTTCAGCCCTTTTCTGACTTTATAATGGGTGTGTATTGCGCAGCTTAGAGTGCGTGATGTCACCGCTAGAGTGAAGAGCAGCTTGAGATTCTTGTGAAAAAAAGATTTGTCTTTTGCCACTGTGTCCACAATCTTCACTCTTCATGCATAATTTCTGGATGTAGAAGTAGCTAATCGTGTCCTTGTTGTAGACAAATGACTGTGGAATCCCACAGATTTACACATTTGGCACAGAAGCCTGTTATTGAGAGGAAAACCAACTTTCTGCTCCATAGAGACCAATGTTAAATTTTGCTTCAAAAACATCTTCTACAGAACATGGTACCCCATTTCTAGATCGCCAGTTCAGCCACATTTTTTACACTACAGACACAATTTTTACAGGATCTGTTCTTCAACTCATCCTTCCTCTTATTTATTAATATCGGAGCAATAGGAGCTACGGTTATGGGAGTTTTGAGGATTTGTTTGAGAGATGTTTCCCTATTTTATCTCCATGAAAAGGCTGCAAGGACACAGGTGTTTCTGATTAAGCTAATTAGTGATGTTGATAAACACACAGACACACATGCACTCCTCTCTCTCTCTCTCTCTCTCTCTCTGTGTCTCTCTCTCTCTCTGTGTCTGTGTCTCTCTCTCTCTGTGTCTCTCTCTCTCTCTCTCTCTCTCTCTCTCTCTCTGTGTCTCTCATACAGTCATTCAGGTCTTAGAGACTTTTAGAGGACCCCCCCCATTTTAAAATAAAAGCCGCACACACATGATTTCGAGATATACGTGATGCAGCTCAGCCAATCAAATATATGGATTCTGATAAGTTTCCTGATTCGAGTGACATTTACACACACCGCGACACAAGAGGGAGAGATGAGGAAAGACATGGCAGCGCAGGACAATAGTCATGTAAGCTGTAAAAGATAAAACATAGGACCATCTCCAAATGAGAAAGATTGCCAGAGAGATCAGAGTCTCTCTCACTCACTCACTCATCCTCTCTCTCTCTCTCTCTCTCTCTCTCTCTCTCTCTCTCTCTTAGTCATTCAGGTCTTAGAGATTTTAAGAGGACTCCCCCCCCCCACACACCCCATTTTAAAGTAAAGGCCCCACAAAATGAATTCTAACTGAAATGCTTGTGATGAAGCCTGTCATTTAATAACCTGTTTATGTTTATCTAACATTATGATTATGTCTCCTCTCCCCTTCCCCCCGCCCACACCCCATTTCAAAATAAAAGCCCCAAAAAGTGAATTCTAACTGAAATGCTTGTGATGAAGCCTGTCATTTAATAATAATAATAATAATAGATTGTCTCCTCTCCCCCTCTCTCCCCCACCCAGTCCCACCCTTTCAAAATAAAAGCCTCATGGATTAACTGTATTTAAACGTTAAGCTCAAAATTTGGCTTTTTTGTTGAAATAATGAATGCTCTTACTAATACTGCGACAACTACTGCTACTAATATTTCTAGTATCACTACTACTACTACTGCTACTACTACTACTTCTACTGCAACTTTTGCTGTTGCTACTATTACTACTTCTACTACTACTACTGATACCATCACTATTATTACTACCACTACTGCTATTACTACCACTACCACTACTATTATTACTTATACCACAACTGCTACTACTGCTATTCCTGCTACTACTACAGCTATTAGTACGACTGCTACTAGTACTGCTACTTCAAAAACTGACTTTACTATTACTACTACTTATTCTACTACTACTAGTTATATTAAATACTACGACCACTACTACAGCTATTACTATGACTACTGATACTACTTCTTCTTCTAATTACTAATACTTCGACAACTTCTACTACTACTGCTGCTACAAATATCACTACTGCTACAACTAGTACTTATTCAAATGCTACTAATACTTCTACTGCTAATAATACTTCTACAACAACTACAACTTCTACTACTACTACAACAAATATCACTACCGCTGAAATTTTTTTAAGCTACAGAAACCGTTCGAATATCAAAATGTTCAGCTATTTCATGAGAGGGGTGATATGACTTCATATTTGTAATCTTTCAACTTTTTGAATTATTAAGCTTTATGCAATTGTTTTTAAATTGGATATCTATTTTCAGCAATGTTTTTGCAATTCATTGCAGCTTTCAGCATTCCAACGCATTTTCAGCAGGAAATGCATTTTCTAGTTTAACCTATGCTTTTAACTCTCCTGTTGTCTTTTATCTTGACGGTTGGCAAACGACGATTTAGTGCTCTACCGCCACCAACTGGTATGGAAGGTGGATCAGAATGCTATTACAATATAAAAATACAATAATATTATTTAGTCATATTTCTCTAATATACTGATATAGGAATGTATAACACACATTTCGTGAGTTCTTTGTAGAATATCTGTTCTTCTGAGATTTTGTATTAAATGCCTACTTTGTTCCACATATTTCTGATGATATATATCATATATTATGTTTCTCCTGCCCGCAGTAATCACATCTACCTCATGTTGAAAAAGCATAAGCATTTGTGACCCAATTTTCAATTGTTTACTTAAATAGACTTCTGTGTTAAGGCATGCCTATAATGCAAGAAGGGTAAAATATTTAACAGAAGAAAGCATTTTATGAATAAAAAAAAAAAATAATAAAAAAAAATATATATATATATATATATATATATATATATATATATATATATATATTTAAATTAGAACTATTAGTTCTGACTTGACCAAACTAAAACATTGTATGTGAAAACCTGCTGTGTAATAAACGTATTTCTGATGTAACTATCACAAGTGTGCATGAAAACTGACCATGAATAAGAACAGTCATCAATCCATATGAGAAAAATACTGAATCTTTTTTATTTTGATTGATTATTGAACTGTTACAAAACAGCTGATTCAGTACATACAAAAATAGTACTTAAGCCAATGTATATAACCAAACCCTGCATCCCATCCCTCACAAAACAGGCATTTCAGATGAAAAATAAATTTAAACATAAGACCATTTTGTTACCAATGCAAAGCATAAAAAGAAATTGCATATAAGAAAGACTTGGAAACAAATATTTGTATTATGTGTATGAAATCTATAAGAAATCTAAGGCAACTTAAGGGAACCAACAATTATATCAATATCCACTTTGAAGAATACCATAAAATGTCTCCCATTAATACCATAGTCCATTTTCACAAAAATGTCCTGGTGATGTTTATTGTCACAATCATTTGAACTATAGAATTATAAAAGCGTAGCATAGCAACACCAAAGCTAAAATCTAAAAAAAAGCCTTAAGAGCATTATCCTCGAAGTACATTATCTTTTAGTTTTTCTCCTCATATTCAACACATCAGTTGTTTTCTCAACAATCACTATACGGTTAACAGATTCTGATTCATTTCAAAGAAAAGAGTATGAATGTGCAGGATCTTTCTTGATTTATCTGATGGAGCTGAATGAGGAGGTGGTGAGGCTAGTGCGACTGTGGTGAGAAGTTGATGAAGAGGTGGGGGAGCCTAGGTCCACACTGCTCCTGCGGGAGCTTCGTCTTGAGCCACTCCTGGAGCCGCTGGTGGATCCTGGGGCAGAGAGATTGTAGGGACTGCTGATCCCTCTGGAAGAGACAGATGATGCCTGGAGCATTTTTAACCCATTGTTTTCCTCCACCAGACAATTATCAAGAGCCTCCTTGTAGGAGATCCTAAGTTTGCTCTTGGGGCAAGTTAGGTTCTTTGTGTGGTGTCTGACGTCTTGGAGCTTCTGGGCTGCTCTCTCATCCAGCCAGCCCATTTTCACAGCATCTTCTATGGTTCTTCTACAGCCCATTTCTGGGTCATAAAGCCCCCCAGTTACAAACTGGAACTCCAGGAACCTGTGCCCAGCCTCATATGGCAGCCACATCTCCTTCATGGCTTGAGCAGCAGACATCTTCTTCCTGGTTTTGACATCCTCAAAGCCAAAGAAGGCTTTCTGGGCAGGCTTAAGCTTAGAGGCCATGTCAGCAGTTATTATGCCAAGGCGGGTGGCCTCTTGGATGCTGTGTCTATGGCCATTTGTGGGATCAATAATTCCCCCTGTGCAGGCCTGAGCCTCCAGCAGTCTCTGAGCAGTGATGGAATCCACCAGACCGCGATTTAGAGCTTCAGTGATGGATATCTTCTCTATAGTGTCCGAGTCAAAGATGGCACCTACAGGTTCCTGGTCACCTACTGTTTCAACAGGAGAGGCCAGAGAGATACATACGCTGGATATACCCCTAAAGGAGTCAGGTGAGTCTTGATCTACACTGCTGGTTGAGGTGCTTCGCTCTGTGACAGTTGTAGTTCTTGTTGTTGTCATCTTGGCTACGGTAGGTGACATGGGTCTTGACAGGAATGATGATGATGAGGATGGAACTGAGGCTGATGAAGTTCTTAAAGTTGATGATGTCACTGAAGATGTACCAGGGGATGCTGATGTTCTTGAAGTGATTGATGATGACGTCACTGAATTTGTACCTGCGGCTGCTGACGATCTTGAAGCTGATGATGAGGATACTGATGATGATCCATATTTGGTCTTGTTGCTGATAATATCTGCAAATTCATTAAGGTTGATGGTACGCGATCGGTAATTATCTAGATCTGATTGATCAATTACTCGCTTTTCAAGCAGCTCGGTAATATCATACTGTTTTCCAGTCTTCTTGTCATTGATAACAAATCGTGTGGAACCATCTGGAGCAGTGATAGTGATCTCTTCCCATTCACACTCCTGCTCAGAGAGCTCCAGGAAGGTTTCGTAGTCAATAAACCCCTTGTCATACGCTTCACGTACTGTCATCTCTTTATTAGTCTCTGGGTCTACGATTATCACTCTCCTCCTTCTCCGAGTGTTCTTCAGAGTCGACTCTAGATTTTTCTTGTCCATGATAGGCAAAAGTATGAGGCCAGATTTCTTATCTGTGATACAGCGTTTCTTAAGCTCCAGATAAGTTAGGTTTTCCTCTGTGTTGGGATCAAAGAAACCCTTAGTATCACCATTCTGATCATTCAGGATCTTGTTCATTTCCTTATCAAAGTAACCTCTCTTGTAGGCTACGTTCACGTCAATACGATGGCTATGTTCAGGATCAATTATGCCACCGCTGGCAATCTGGGCCTCAAGTAGACGGATGCCATGACCTCTCTCCACCAGACCTCTCTCTATGGCCTGGAAGAGGGAGATAACCTTGTCTGTACCAGGCACTCTGTAGCCAGTCACAGCCATCTCTGCTGATAGCAGTTTGTCTTTAAACTCTGGCCCAAACAGCCTTTTATTGTAGGCATCACTAACAGTCAGGTAATGGTTGTTGACAGGATCAACTATAAAACCTGAGGCAGCCTGGGCCTCCAGCAGTTCCAGAGTGGTCCCAGGTTCCAACAGTCCATCTTTCATGGCCTGATAGATTGGCATCACCTTATCACTGTCCTCATCAAAAACCCCTGCTATGCAGGTGGAGCCTCTCAGGTAGGCACGCAGACGGTCTTCAATGTCATGGCTCGTCAATCTGCCCTCCCTCAATTGTTCCATATCTGATCGGTTTAAAAGGTTTGCATCCACTAGATCTATGACCGACACCTGGCCCCTGAGCCCCCGGACAGTTATTGGCTTTTTAGGTTCAGGGAGAAGCAAAAGACCTGTTTTTGGATCTGCTTTGCATTTTTTCTTCAGATATACATAGGTAGTTGCTTGTTTGGTGTCTGGGTCCAGATAACACTTAGGATACTGATTCAGGCCCTGATATAGGTCCTCATCTATGAGATCCCTATCCATAGCAATGTCTTTGGGTAGAAATATACTGAGGGCAGGGTCAAAAATACCCCCTACAGACTCTTGAGCCTGAAGTATACGTAGAGCTGTGTCCTTGTCAATTAATCCCTTCTTCATGGCCTGGCCTGCTGACAGGAGCTTGCCAGTATTTGGGTCTTTGTAACCTATAACAGCAGCTTCAGCAGCATACAACTTTGATTCATCCTCCTTATCCACGACTCCTCTGGCACGTGCTTCCTTTACAGTCAGTTTATGATTAGTTTTGGGGTCAAGGATGTTGCCAGTGGCTGCCTGAGCTTCCAGTAGCATGTCAGCACTGTCAGAAGACATCATTTTTTGTTTTTTGGCTTCTGTAAAAGACATTTTCCCTAAAGGTCCAGCTGCCACACCAGCAATTGATCCTGTCCCCTTTAGAAAAACCTTCATACCCACAGACACCTCTGTGACAGTTTTCTCTCCCTTCAATAGCTGGTTAAATGTTGGCTTGTCCAGGACCCCACAATCAAGCAATTGTTGTGCTGTGACGGTTTTACGGACACCATCAAAGAGTAGTTTGGAGGGGTCAAACTTTTCAGAGACTGGCAAAAGTTGAAGGCTTGCTTGAGACTCTATTTTGCATCTTCCTTGCAAAGCCCTATAGGTGGCATCACGCTCAGTTTCTGGGTCAATATAACAAGCAGGGCCCTGGTTCAGAGCACGACGGTGGTCTTCATCCAAAAGGTTGCGCTCGATAGCTATATCTTTGGGAAGAAACACACTGAGATAGGGATCTACAATTCCTCCCACAGACTCCTGGGCCTGAAGCAGGCGTAGCCCAGTCTTCCTGTCAATTAATCCCTTCTTCATTGCCTCAAACACTGAGAGAAGCTTGGCTGAGCTAGGATCCTTGAAGCCCACAGCAGCAGCCTCTGCTGTCAATAATCTGTCTCGATCCCTAATGTCCACCAATCCTCTGGCACATGCCTCCTCTACAGTTAGCTTCTGATTAGTTTTAGGGTCAATGATGTAGCCTGTGGCAGCCTGGGCTTCAAGTAGCAAATATGCACTATCTTCAGGCAGGAGCAACTGTTCCTTGGCATCTGAGAAAGACATTTTTCCTTCCAGTCCAGCTACCACCCCAGCAATGGCTCCAGTCCCCTTAAGATAGACTGTCTTTTCCTTAGAAACTGCTCGAACAGTTTTCTCCCCTTTAACTAGTTGGTCAAATGTTGGCTTGTCGAGGACTCCACATTCAAACAACTGCAATGCTGAGACTGGCTTGCGGATTCCCTCAAACATCAGTTTGGAAGGGTCTTTCCTCTCTGTGATTGGTAGAAGTATTAGGCCTGTCTGAGACTCAATTTTGCTTCTCTTCTTTAAAGTCCCATAGCTGATATCACGCTCAGCGTCTGGGTCAATATAATACTCAAGACTCTGGTTTAGAGCATGACAGAGGTCGTCATCCAAAAGGTTACGTTTGATAGCTGTATCTTTGGGCAGGAACACGCTGAGATTGGGATCTAGAATGCCTCCAGCAGACTCCTG
>NW_022280078.1:2505438-2531630 GCF_004355925.1 Anarrhichthys ocellatus | reverse complement strand
AAATGTTGGTTTGTCCAGCACCCCACAATCAAGCAACTGCTGTGCTGTTACTTGCTTACGAACACCATCAAAGATCAATTTGGAAGGGTGAAGCTTCTCAGTGATTGGCAAAAAAAGCAGACCTGTGTGAGGTTCTGTCTTGCATCTTTTTTTCAATGCTTCATAGCTGGCATCACGCTCAGTTTCTGGATCACGGTAACACTCAGGACTCTGGTTTAGAGCGTGACGGAGGTTTTCATCCAAAAGGTTGCGCTTGATGGCTGTATCTTTGGGGAGGAACACACTGAGATTGGGATCTAGAATGCCCCCCACAGACTCCTGGGCCTGCAGCATGCGTAGCCCAGTCTTCCTGTCAATTAGTCCCTTTTTCATAGCCTCAGACACTGACAGAGGCTTGGCTGAGCTAGAATCCTTGTATCCCACAGCAGCAGCTTCCGCTGCCAATAATCTGTCTCTATCCTTAATGTCCACCACTCCTCTGGCACATGCCTCCTCTACAGTTAGCTTCTGATTGTTTCTGGGGTCAATTATGTGACCTGTGGCAGCCTGGGCTTCCAGTAGCAAATCGGCAATATCTTCAGACAGGAGCAACTGTTTCTTGGCTTCTGATAAAGACATTTTGCCTTGACTCCCAGCTACAACCCCAGCAATAGGCCCAGTCCCCTTCAGATTAACGTATTTGTCAACAGACACTTCTGGGACATTTTGCTTCCCCTTTTCTAGATCTATAAATGTTGGCTTGTCCAGGACACCACAATCAAGCAGCTGCTTGGCTGTGACAGGTTTCCGAACACCATCAAAGACAAGTTTGGAGGGGTCTATCTTCTCAGGGACAGGAAGAAGCAGAAGGCCTGTGTGTAGCTCTACCTTACATCTCCTCTTTATTGAGGTATAGGTTACACCATCCTCTCTTTCTGGGTCCAGATAGAGCTCAGGTCTCTGATTCAGAGCACTATATATTTCATCATTAATTAGGTTACGCTCAATGGCTGTGTCTTTGGGAAGGAACACACTGAGTACAGGATCTAGAATGCCCCCCACAGACTCCTGGGCTTGTAGCAGACGCAGTGTTGTGTTCTTGTCAATCAGTCCTTTCTTCATGGCCTGAAATACTGAAAGGGGTTTGCTGTTGCCAGGATCAAGATATCCTACAGCTGCAGCTTCTGCTGCTAGCAACCTCTCTCTGTCGTCTTCATCAACCACACCTTGATCACATGCCTCTTCAACTGTCAACTTCTGATTAGTTCTGGGGTCAATGATGTGCCCTGTGGCAGCCTGAGCATCCAGTAGCAGGTCAACGCTATCTGGAGGTAGCAGATTCTCTTTCTTTGCTTCTGTGAATGTCATTTTGCATATGGGTCCTTCAATATACCCTGGACCTTTCAGACCTACAATTACCACCCCAGCTATTGGGCCTGTCCCTTTGAGACTGACTTTTTTGTCGATAGACACATCAGGGACAGTCTTGTGCCCCTTCACAAGCTGGCTGAATGTTGGTTTGTCCAAAACACCACATTCAAGCAACTGGTTTCCTGTGACTGGCTTACGGACTCCGTCAAAAACCAGAGTGGAGGCATCCGAGGTCGGGGGCTCCTTAGCTCTCATCAGCTCCGTTTCCATTGTTTTTCTGACAACAGCTACCTCTTGCACTTCTTTCTGCATGGCTGACAGCCTACTTTTATAAGTCTCATCAAGCTCCCTGAGTTCCCTTATCAGCTTCTCTATCTCACTTTTCAAAGACTTATTTTCCTTCTCCAGACGTTCCTTGTCCGTGTCATTTTCCCGTATCAGACCCTGCTTACTATCATACTGATCCTTCCAGTAAGCTAAATCTCTCTTAACCCTCTCGTTCTCCTCCTGCTTATTGCGAAGCTCAGAGTCTTGGGACAATTTAATGTGACTGAGTTGCTCTTCTAGCCTTTGGTAGCGATCTTTGTCCTTTGCAGAAAAAAAGAAGGAAAAAAGCAGAGAAACAAAATGTTAGTCAACTCAGAAATACATTGAAGCATTTACTGTGTATCACAAGAACCATACACTTGTTTTCTGCAATTTACATCACAGTATACAAGCATACAATCAAGGACAGGTTTGGATCTAAATAATTAAATCAGAAATGATTGTGCTACTATCAAAATTAACTGCACCTAAATTTGTACTGGTGCTAGTAAATCGTAATGGTAAACGTAAATGCTATCAAGGAGGACAGCACACATACTTGCTCTATATATTTTTTCTAGAAACAGAACAGTGAAAGGGGGTACAACCGTTTGGCTTTGTGGAAGCAGGGCTGATGATGTCAATTGAATGTGTTTTGTTTTTGCTGTAGCGCCTGTCTTTTTGTCCTGCATCTGTATTCATTTTAATTGTGGCAAAATAGACATCCATTTAACACTGACATTTTTTGGTTAACAATTTCACCAAAATCTGTTTGATTATGAAAATAGTCAAAACATATTAAGAGCAAGTCTGTGTTCCTTCTAACAAAATATAAACAAAAAAAAAACTTAGTTTGCAATTCATCATGCACACTAATTCCCTTCAGAAAAATATGAAAACAAGATAATGTCTAAGACAATTATCCAGTTGGAAAAAACACAATATTTAAAAATCAATAGATTTTCTTTGTGAAATCAACCTTCCCAATCCTAAAGCAGACCCACTATTTTGACTATTACTTTGTACAGATTGAAATAGTTACTGTCCACATTCTGTAAATTGCCAAAACAGCACAAATAAATAATGCAAATATATGAGTGCCAATATTGATTGACTGGTCTAAAATGGCATGAATAGTTGCTTCCAATACTGTAAAATTAATTGGATATTTTACATGTATACCAGTGCCATTTTTACAAGTTTGCAAAATGTGTCTTAAAGATCATCAAGATGCTACAATAATATGACAAATAACAATCAAACTGTATCAGACCATCAGAGGACCAGCGGTAATGATTTCATTGATTATGTTGATCACTCTGGGAAAGATGGAAAGGCAAAAAAGCATGCAGACTGCACATCTTTGCACAGTGTGGGCAGAGAGACCGTTGGTTGGGGAGGTCGGCAGGCAGAAAGGCACATATTATATTTGCATGCAAGGGATTGACATGCAAGTTTATTCAAACACATAGAGCAATATGTGTTCAAATCAGAGTAACCAAGTGGGAGGCACCTATAGGGGATCTAGAGGTGTTCCAGCATGCAGGCAAAAGTTTGGCTAAAGACACTAATAGCTACTTGATTGATCCAAATTAGGACTCTGATTTGGAAAGACTTTGACTTAGTGCCAAACTTCCATGTACCTCGTTGGCCTGCTTTTGTATTTTCTCAGTCTCCAGCTTGAGTTTCTCCCTCTCCGATGAGAGCTCTGAGACCAGGTTGCGGTAATCTATATTGCTCCTCTCACTGGCTTGCAGCTGCAGCTCCAGACCAGAAATCTGGGAGGAGAGCTCATCGTCACTTCCCTGTTTGGATCTCAAGAGTTCCTCTTTATCATGTTGTGTTGCCCTTAGTTTCTCCTCCAGCCTCAGCCTCTCTTTGGTCTGGGTTTCTGTCATCTCCTTCAGTCTTTGAAGCTCAACAGAGTTCTCGTTCAGTGCTTTACTCTTCTCCTCTATAGTTCTGTAAAGGCCCTCATTTCTTAGGTTTGCCTCTTTGCCTCTGGCCTGCTCCTGGAGAAGTTGTTGCTGCAGGGCCTTCAGCTCGGTGTTTAGCTGGGTTATGTGCTCTGCAGAGGTCTTGTTTTGTCTCGAGCTTCTTTCCATCTCTTTCTGCAACCTAAGACGCTCTTCCTCCCCTCTCTTTTCTGACGTGCTGGCGTGTTCTTGGCTCAGGCGTAGAGTGGTAATGGTGTTGATGTAGTCTGTCATGGTCATGGTGTTGCTTTCCAGCTCTGTTTCTACCTGCCTTCTTCTGGATACTTCCTCTTGGTTAGCCTTTCTCAAATTCTCCACTTGGCTTTCTAGCCCATCTCTCACAGCCTGAAGGTCCTTCATTCGTCCCTGTAACATGCTCATGTTCTGTTCTACTCTGCTTTGCTCCCTGCTCTCCCTCTCCAATTCCAAACGCATCTCCTGAAGCTCTTCCTCGCACTCCCCCAGCTGGGTAGCAGCCATTGATGAACTGGTTAGCTTGACCTGCAGCTGGGCCAAAGTCTGTTCAAGCACACTTTGCCCTTCCTCTATAGTTTTCCTCCTGCGGGTCTCCTCCTCCAGACTATGTGTAATGTAGGCCAGCTCCTCACTCTTGTCCTGCAGACGTTTCATGACTTGAGCCACCTCCTCTGTATATTGGCTGCTTTCCTCGTCTATCTGCCCCAACAGCACCTCCACCTGACTTTCTAGTTCTCTCCTCCTGCGCCCTTCCTCTGTGATGACAGCACGCTGACTGTGAGCTTCTTCCTCTGCCCTCATCCTATGTTCTTCAACCAGGCTCATAGACATCCTGAGCCTCCTGAGTTCCTCCTCCAGATTCCTTCTCTCTGCCTCGATCCTGTCCTTCTGCAGCTGGATATCAGCTGTATTCTCCTCCCTCTGGGCTGCCAGCCTCTGGATATCTGTGCGGCTGACGTGGATCTGGGATTCATAGCTGAGCTTTAAGTTATTGATCTCCGTACTGAATTGGCTCCTTACCTTTGACATCTCCTTTTGTAGCTCCTTGATCCTCGCTGCCTCCTCAGCCAACTGCCGCTTCAGCCTTTCAATCTCGTGGTCCTTATCTGCAACACTCTTTTCCACCTCCGTCTTGGACCAGCTGACTGTCTCCAGCTCCTTCTGCCTCTTCCTCAGCACCAACTCGTACTCCTCCTGTTGCGTAGTGTAGCGTTCCTCTGCCAGCCTCCTCTTCCTCTTTTCTTCTTCAAGCAAGTAGTTGGCACGTGCCACCTCATCATTGAGGTCTGCCAGACTGTCATTGGTGGCACTGCACTGCAGCGCAGTGGTTTGCTTCACCTCCTCCATTGACAGCACCCTGTCCTGTGAGCTGGACAACTCCAGCTGGTAACGGGAAACAGCATCTTCCAGAGATTTGTTCTTAGCGTTGTGGTCTTGCATGTCGTCCCTCAACTGCCGGAGTTCTTCTTCTAACAGGTCAATCTTGGTGTTACGAATCTGAAAGCAAGATGAAGCAAAGGTAATTTCAGAGGTAGTTTTAAGAACTTTAATCAAGTACATTTTATTGTACTTATTATAAAAACACTTCACCACAGTGTACTTGGATGATTGATTCAAATGGGTTTAACTGATTCATAAAAACACTCAACATCCAAAGAATATCCAAAGCTTCTTTAGGCCTGCATTATTGGTATTCTGGCCACTTGGGGTCAGTGCAACAAGCTGTAAACACAACGCTGACATGACAACAATAGGGCTGATATGGTGTTACAAAGCATTTGCCAATTAACACATCGACCAGTCATGGAGCAAGGATACATTTAGCAAGTCCAATATTCAACTGCTGAGTAAATATATCTATTTCTTTAGTTTCTAAATGCTCCAAAGTTTTCACCAGCTTGTCTCTAACTATGTCCGTCTTCCATTTGGTACAAGGCAGGTAGTGGACAGTGGGTTTATCAGAGCTGCCTACTGCAGCTGGAAACAGGAATGATGTGAGTGGTGACAATGAACTAAAACAGTAAGGTTGTAGGTTGTGAAACCAAATCAATTAACAATAAAGATACTGAAGTGTGTAAAAACGTGGAAATTCCAACACTAAAAGGGGTTCTTTTAAAGGAGCAGTGTGTTGCATTTAGGGGGATCTATTTACAGAAATAGGTTATGATATTAATAATTATGTTTTCGTTAGTGTAAAATCCCCGGAAAATAAGAATTGTTTTTGTTACCTTAGAATGAGACGTTTAGTTATATATACAGAGCGGTTCCTTTTATCGGAGCCGGCCTCCATGTTTCTAGAGTAGCCCAGAATGTACAAGCCAAACACTGGCTATACATCGGGCCTTTTGCATTTTTTATGTTTTCATAGTTCTCCTACATGCTTGGCACACGGGATAAGTTTTGGATAGTTGCCATCTGCAACTTCACCGCTAGATGCCACCAAATCCTACACACTGCACCTTCAAGGCAACTGTTTGTAACTCAATAAAACTTAACTTAAAACTAACGAAATGTAATTTAGGTTAATTGAACTTGACCACTGGAAAGCTTTATATTAATTGACATAATTATCATGTAAATGTCATGAATTTAGCTAAATTGCTATTTTTCCATGGTCCCTGGGTCAGATGATGGTATAAGCAAAACACAAACACATTTTAAAAAATGCAGAAAGCAAATATTTTCAGAAAGACACAGGACAAACAAAAATGTGAAAGAACACAAAGCATGCACAAATATTCAAAGAACTACAAAATACAACATCAGTACCTTGAGCTCCTCCATGTTTTTGAGCAGCTCTCCCAGGAATATGTAGTAGTCACCAGAATGGGTGAGCAACTCCATGTAACGGGTTTGTAGTTGTGTAGCCTGAGACAAAGACAAGGCAAAGATAAAAGATAAATTTAGATAACACGTCAATTAACTTCACTGATTCATAGAAATGTAACTGATCCTTTACCTTAACATACAAGCATAAACGGGAAAACATTTTCAAATACTTGTGGGTCACCATATGTTAAAAGTAGCTTCAATGTTTTAATGAGACAACTGTTCCAATTTGGTTTCATTACTTCCAGATTAAGATCCATCGACGGTGACTTCAACATTGTCCTTTTGATCGGGATGTTGAGCAAAGTCTCTAAACCAGAAGTGTAAGAGGCCAGGTCTGTTTCATAGTCCTGTAAAACAGACATAGTCATGAAATTAATTATTTGAATGAGTTTGAAGGCAGTATATACTGTATGTAGGCCTCCTTACCTTGATAGCATTCACACAGGCCTCATTGTCCTTCAGCACTCTCTCTACAGTCTCCCTCCTCACTTTGATTTCTGAGTTCAGGGCCTTGAGAAGACAATAATATAAAGATGTCCGATGAGTTAAAAACACATGGACATAGACCCTCAACGCCAAAAGCAAATTAATCAATAGAAATTAAGGGCTGAGCAGGAAACCTTCTGGTTGTTAATATGATCCGTCAGTGCTGGGATGCTCTCTATCTTGGTGGCCTGCAGGGCGTCTTGTTTTTTCTTTGTGGCATCAATCCATTCAATAAGGGAGGTGCTGGTTTGCTTGTAGTGCTGCAGCTGAGGCTGATACAACTCCAAATCCTGGACTCTGAGCAAGAAAGAGAACAAATTCATAATAAAGCAACATATCGTCAGCGTGTTTTACAGTAGAAACTATTGATTCATGTGAGACACAGAGAGAAAGACTGAGAGAGTTGCACGTGACGCTTATAGGACTCACACATCTGTGTTAAATTGGCAAGCAATCCCCTGTGAAGCATGCCACTTTCCCAATCTGTGTGTAAAACGGGCCGCAGATTCATACATGTAGCCTGACGGTAAATAGGTTTGGCAGTGATCAACTGGCTGACCATAGAGTCAGTATCTTGTTTAAACGGCTTGACAAAGAGATATTGCAGGTGCTCAGGTGTGGTGTCATAGTCAAATGTTAAGTTAGGTTTAACACGGGCCCCTTGTGTAAAATAGATATCTGAAAGAGAGGCAGACATACCTTGTGTCAATCTGCCCTTCGATTCGTCTCCAGCGGTCTGACAGCAGGTTCACCTGGTCAGTGTATTTGTTTAGCATCATGTCACACCTGTGGAAGGGCCCGCCCACCTGGCTGTTCCAGTGGCTGGCCTTGGCCAACTCCGCCTCCATGGAGGCCAGAACATCCTTCTTTTGATCGAGCTCTGCTTTAATATTCTAAACACCAAACAAAACACGGGAGACACCAGTCAAATGTGACATCTGTGACAATTTATCAATATGTTTTTAAAGAATCGTGGCATTCAGAAATGCAACACATTGGGACTCTTAAACTTTTTTCATATGAGTTTTCCTAATTTAAACTGATGGGTGACCACTCAGCCAAGCACTAATGTGCAGTGGTTGTCTGTCCAAGCAATGATCATTTGTTACTTGTACAATACATGTAAAACGTTAACTGAAACGCAGCAATATCTTCCAATATAAAATATAAGCAACATAAAAAAATATTCTGTGAAAATATAATATGTCCTATAAAATACCTTCAGGGCCAACAGGTAATCCTCCACTTCACTGTGCGATAGAGAGGTGGTCTCTTTCTCTGTCAGTCTTGCCTCATGAACTTTCACTATGTCTTCAGCTCGTGCCACACTCTCCAGCATGTCCCTTAGAGCCTGCAGCCTGATAGAGAGGAAGAAATGATGTTAGAAGACATTTATTGATAATGTGAGATCGATGAGTGTTTTTGTTGGCTTAGTAATGTGTGAGAAAAGCGATGGTACTTTTAATACTCTAACAAAAGGACATCTGCTGGAGAAAACAGTTTAGATCTATGATCTTCTTAGTTGTGTATATAAAATGTAATCTCAGGTTGTTCTTGCCAATGAGTTCTTGATCTCAATAAGACTTCCAGAATAATCAAAGCTAAAAAAACAACAGTTTGTTTGCGTAGGCTTACCGCTGCAGGTAAGCTGACGAGCTGCTCTCCAGACTGCCCAGTCTTTGGTCAATAACTCCAATCTCACTGCGGAGGAACTGGGCTTTATCAGAATCATTCATGCCCTCCAGCTCCATCAAGATACGCTCCTTCAGATGCAAGTACTCCGCATGCAGCGATTGAACATCATGCTGCACCGTCTGCAGGGAAACGCACAAGTAGAGTTATTGCAATGAATACGTAATTAGAATAAGATTTGTTTTCAATACTGCATGCTTGTCTTTTTTTTGTATTTATCAGTTTTCGTGTCTACCTCTAACTGAGAGACCTTGAGGCCACAGTCGTGCATCCCGTCGTCTCCGAAGCAGATGTGAACATGCTGACTCAGTGTGTCCTCGGCACCCTCCAACCTGAGTCTGAGCGCATGCAGCTCAGATAAGCTGCGGGAGGAGGACGAAGAGGAGGAGGAGGAGTAGGCAGGAGCGGCAGAAGTAGAGACCACCTTCACCTTCTTCACCACCTTGGTATCTTTATCACTTCTTTTCACTTTTTTTATCTCCACTCTTCGTCTTTCTTCTTCGAGCCTCCTGGCCTCTTCTTCACGCCTCCTGGTCTCCTCTTCACGCCTCCTGGCCTCCTCTTCACGCCTCCTGGTCTCCTCTTCGCGCCTCCTGGCCTCCTCTTCGCGCCTCCTGGTCTCCTCTTCGAGCCTCCAGGCCTCCTCTTCGCGTCTCGTGAACTCAGCTGCTTGCTGCTCGGCTGCTTGCTGTACTTCTATTTGTCCCTGCTGTGCAACTGTGAGTAGACACAAGATATGATTTATTCATAATAGTTGGAGGAAAAGATGATTCTATGGTCATACAAGTGGAATCTTGCGTAAACACAACATGCTTTGCAGTCTCGCACGCAATAGTTTTTTATGTCAAAACAACTTGGTTGAGGACTTTATATTGGATGATTGAGTCCAGAAGGTGGTGTGGGTTTTCTAATCGAAATCTTAAAAAACGTCTTTATCCCACAGATAGGGGAATTTATAAAGGGCATTTGACATTTTTTTTTTATTTTAGATTTTCTAGTCAAATATTTGATACAGGTGCAGACATTCAAGTTTCTAAACAATAGTCAATACCAATATAGATGTAGAAATTGGGCAACATTGGTGGTAAAGGTGATTAACAAAATAATTGAATTTCTGTATTATCAATGCACTTACATTTCTGTTTCACTGATCAAGTAATAAAAACATGCACACCAAATTATAATTCTAGTCACCAAAAAAAACTTGTCTTTTGATTTGATTTATATTCAATGATTAATCTTTTAATTACAACAATATAATTACACATCGACACCTGCAAATCAAAATATAAATTGGGGTGTGAGGTTTATATTTTGGGTAATACTGACCGTAAGTAGGCAGCTGCACCACCATCTGATCATAGTGGGTCTGAGCTCCGGTGAACTGGTTCTCAATGCGTCTCTTGTCCTCGTCAGCAAACATCTGGGAGCCGTGGCTGCTCAGTTTGAACTCCTCGTAGTGAGTCTCCAGACTCTTGATAAGTTGACGGTATGCCTCAGGACGCATGCGGGACAGCTGAACACACACACACACAAACATTAAGTTTGACTTACGTCTAACCAACATCAGAAACCAAAAGGTAAGTAAAAGGACTCCATTTAAAACATTCCCATGATAATACTTGTATGTATCTGTTTGGAAACTTTCCATTCTGTTGAATAGCTGGAAAACAACAGAGGCTGACCTTAGAGAGCTTACTCATCACTTACCATGGACACGGTGAGGGAGTTGATTTGTTTGATATCCAAGAGGCAGTACTGCCAGGCAATGAGACTCTTAATATTGATGTACAGCTGATTCCAGATTGACAGGATGGCCTCATAGTACTGCTCGTTCCTTTGGAAAACACAGAGACAACATTTCAAACTTAACCTCAAAACAACAAGGGTTTTTTGTATCTTCACCTCAGCCACAACAAACCCTTTTTGCATCTTACTTGTTGGCCATACTGACACTGAGTGGGTTGGGAGGTGGTACGATCAGGCACACAGAGGGCACCAACATATCAAGTCCTCCGGGGCCCGTAACGTCCCACTTGCTGCGTTGACTGTTGTCCTTTAGGATGGCCTCATTTTCCTTACAGATCACCCTCTGTGGAGTCCAATAAAAACAAATGTTATCACCAAATAAATAAACAAACAGAATCAAATCTGGCTCCACAAGAAAAGTCTGAGAAAGTTTTAAAGATTTAAAAATGTATGCGTGTGCAAATAGGTGTGTGCCAGGACAAGGACACCATTGGCAAGCGGTTCCAGCAGGTGATTGGCACGTATTGATGATGACTCCCTACATAAAGAGTGAAGATGGCATCTGCTTTGTTTTTTTTAGTCTGACTAGGCTCTCAGTATGTTAATACAAATCAGTAAATAAACTAAAATATTTTGTTTTCTGTGATCCATATCCATGGTTGATTGGGAAATGGGAAAGATGGGGTTTGTTCATGTTGTGTCTTGGTCACCCCTAGGGCACAGGGCATAACGATATGAATTTATTACCAACGGTGTGTATATGTGACGTGATCCTTAGAAAACTGACCTGGTCTTGTTTGAAGTCACACAGGGCTTTGACAATGACGGGGCTGTTGCTCTTCTCCTCAGGGTTTCTGGGTTTCAGTCTCACAATGCTCTTGGACTTATTGACCAGATGTTTAACCTGCATCTTGTTTTCCATAATCTTCTCCTTCTCCCTCTGGAGATAATAATACAAATCAAGATTCAAACCCAAGAATAATATTGATAATAATAATGCGGATCAATAATAATAACAACTACAAACTGTAGCTTATTCAAACTGAAGACAATGAAAAAATCAAAAGGTTGAAACTTGAACACATAATTAGAAACGGTTAGAAGGTGAACACAATTGCAACAGGACAAAACAGCTTACTGCAGTGAAAAGACCAAAATAATTGTGAGTGGTGAGTTTTGACCATCTACAGACATTCTGACATTACGGAGAAATAATTAGAAAAGAAGCTGCTGTACCTCCAGTCCCCCGAGGAGCTCCATTAGGTTCTCCAGTGAAGTGTTCTTGTCACAGGTGAACATCCTACGGACCGTCTCATGTTCCTTCTGCAGACCGCTGTACGTCTCATTGGCCTCTTTGAAGAACTGACATACATAGAAGACATCATCAGGAATGCATTATGTGGTTTCTACACTGTTATTTTGACATTAAGTCCGTTAAAATTTAAAAAAAGCGAGACCATCATGTGCTAAAATCATTGATGACAAGAGATGAGAGGTGTCAGGATCCAAATGATGACAGTGACTGATTAATGACATCATACTTCCCCTTTGCATCAATAAAAACCACAAAGTTTGAAAATGATTATGTAAGAGATAGGGCTGGATCTGTGGCACGAAATATCCACTGCTGTCTACCAAAGAGTCTTTTTTAATACCATAGAAAGAAATGTGAGTGTTTTTACACGCTCCACTGTGTTGACAAGCTACTCTGCTAACTTTGTCTGTCTGCCATTTGGTGCTGGGCAGGTACTTTATCAGAGCTTGTTTGCTGAAAATGACAGCAATGAGAGTGAGACTGTGACATCACTATGAGTAACACCCTTTACTTCACACATAGTCATTTAATCAATTGTAAATATATAAATATCGATTAAGAGTGGCTTTAAGTTGTATGTTCTTTTCATGTAACCTGGTTGTAAGCTGCGTTCTCCTTCAGATGAATATCAATGCACTTGGTGATTTGAAGAAGCCAACTCCACTGCGTCTGCAGAGTGTCCCTGTAGGCCTGCAAAACACAGACAAAGAAAATAGAAACATTGAAGATGAAGCTCCCGCTTATAAATGCATGTAAACACTGTCTGATGATGGAGGGATCGGTCCACACCTCGATCTTGTCTGAAGCCGGATGGTTGTTCTTCAGGAGGTTATCTACTTTGGTTTTCAGCTTATTCAGGTCCTTCTCTTTGTCCTCCAGGGCACTCATCAGTTTCTGTTACATAAAAGGAGGTTTAGTAATCACAGGGGATGCAGAAAACATCAGGATGCAGTTGGAGGAACACTCTGTGGCTTCCCTTTAAGTGGATGACTGACTGCAACTGCCAAAAACCGAATGTATCACAGATGATTGCTCCCTTATGAGATGCAGATTAACTTCATAGAAAGACATTAGTGTATTTCAGACCCACAGGATTGCCAAGAATGTTAAGAAACTAGAAAGAAGCTCTTAAAAAACTTGGAATTAATCAAGGATTTCTGGAGCATCAAGGCATCCAAATGAACCCAATCCTCCCATTTTTCCAATTGGACTTTTGATCCTTTAATTGCTTGACTTACTGAGTAGCTCTCCTGCTTGCGGGGGATGTACTGGTCGACATTCTTGTCTCCCCAGTCAAACATCAGCTCCTCCTCCTCCTTTTCATTCACCCACATGATCTCTTTAGACACATCCTGAATGATCCGCTTGAGCTCTTGCAGCTGCTCGCTCCGTCCAATTGACATTTGCTAGCAAGGGAGAAGAGAGTATGTTTCAATACAACAATTCACCTGAAAATACGCACCACACGTGGTGATTAGCTAACATAGTATTGTTTTTGCTTTCACCTGCAGACTATCCCATTCCTGATCCAGAGCGTAAGCATTGCCCTTGTCTCCTTTCTTAAGCTGCGGGAAGAGAATCAACCTCAGTTAGTGAAACACACTCTCAAGAAATTATCTAAAAATACAGCAGCCTGTGGAGCTTGAAACATGGGAGCGTTTACCAGGCAGGGGGATCTCACAAAAAGATGCTACTGAGGCGCAACATTGGATATGTAGGATCCAGTCATTTTGTAGGTTGAATCATACTAGGGATTAAAAGTAAGTATATCTT
Source organism: Anarrhichthys ocellatus (assembly GCF_004355925.1). Classification (NCBI taxonomy): domain Eukaryota; kingdom Metazoa; phylum Chordata; class Actinopteri; order Perciformes; family Anarhichadidae; genus Anarrhichthys; species Anarrhichthys ocellatus. Next base: position 2,518,175 of record NW_022280078.1, on the reverse strand, counting down.
GGCCTTTGCTGCTTCAATTATTTCTTCTATAATCTGTCTCTTGTTAGTCCCCAAGCTATACACTAAACAGTAAACCACAGAAGTGCCAATATATCAACTAGTGCCCATTTAAGTGTTTTCTCTGATATGTATATATATATATATATATATATATATATACATACAAGTAAAATTAATTGACTAATGAATTGACTTCTGTTGCAACCACAATAAATTTGGCATTGTTTCATCCCAGCGGCAATGATAAATGTGCAGACTGAACCCACCAGGTCTTCTCTGGCTCGGTCCACCTCGGTGCTCCTCTGGATGGAGCTGTGAAAGCGCTGGTGGTTGTTGACCTGCTGCTCGATGGCGGCAACATCTTCTCCCCAGGAAGCGGTTTCAATCAGACGCTGAAAGCAAAAAAATTATATTTGACCAGCAGAAACAAACTTGTGCAGCTAAACACGCTTACTTTAAGTTAATTTTGCGGAAGACTGCAAAACCATGTGAAACCCTTTTTTGCAGCCCAGATAGCGAGTTTAAAGTGTCTTTCAAACATTACCCTGATATGCACTTAATCTCACCAGCAGGTGGTGGCAGAGAAACAAGTTAGATTTTGTTTTTCTTTTTGTGAATTCATGAGCCTCTTCACCAAAAACATCTCAGGAATAAAATTGGTCTGAGAGTTGATGACAAGACAAAGCCTTCTTTGATTATCTATTTCACTGCAGTACATCCCAAAAACTTGGGAATGACCTCTTGTGTATTCTTGTTTTTCTTTCAATTCCTCATAAATGAACGGGAAACATAATTGCCACGAGCTTTACCATCTCAATCCAGATTCTCTGACAACTCATAGCGGAAAACAGCTTTCATGTCTAAACTGTTGTGTGCACGGTATTCTGGTTTACTGGGATCTGTCAGTCAGTTTTGACACTGCTTATTCCTTTTTCTTTACTTAAGTGACACTACATTTAAAATCTAGCTTTTGAGTATGGAGGAACTTGAAAAGGCAATAGAATCCACAATAGAAATGTAAACAAAAGAGGTATCGTAAAAATACGGAACCCGTTCAGTCAGAGGTGAATAAACAAACCGCATATGGCCATTAATCATGATCAGGATCATCTTAGTTCTTGAATTTAGAACTTCATGCCAAATATTTCTTGTCAGCAGTAATTCTACACTGACTGTCTGGGTTAGGCATGCAGTTTTGTGTGTGTGCGTGCGTGCGTGCGTGCGTGTGTGTGCGCGTGCGTGCGTGCGTACGTGCGTGCGTGTGTGTGCGCGTGCGTGTGTGTGCACCTTTTGCTGTCCAATCCAGGCCATAGCATCTTGGAAGCTCCTTCCAGGCTCCTCCCAGCCTCCGGAGCTCCCTCTGGTGCTCCTCCTCCTCTGCAGGGAGCCGGTCATGGCCATGTGGACCCCCTTCAGCTGGTCTCTATATGTCTCCACACTACGGATCAGGATAAGAGAAAGACTTGTATGTAAATCATTTCAGATACAGATAAACAGAAATCAGAAGAAGAAGAGAGAAAGGGATAAGTCTTCCTTACGTCCTGACTACGTTGTCATTGGGCAGTCCCATTTTTCTCATGTCCGTCGCGCAGTTCTTCAGCTGGTCAATGGTCTCTTTGGCCAGTATCATGTAGCGCTCTGCATCACTGGCACTGCCCTGCAAGGCATGAACAAAGCATTCATGGTGGTGTACAAAAATCACTGTGCAGAAAGACAAATGCCAAATATGCATCCACTCCTACTTCTACGTTGAAATATGCAAAATGTTGGATTTTTCTATTTTTAAACTGATAAAAGGACCAAAAAGTGTTCGTCACTTTTATACAATTTATTCAGTGTCTACCAACCGAAAGTATCCGACAGTGTGTTCCTTCTTATTTATTTTCCTATTACCTGTCATTAAAAACTTTATGTCGGGCAAAAACTTTGTTGATGTTACTTTTTCGGATATGACAGTCTTTGCTTCCTTTAACAAACATTTTCGCTTTACACTGACTTTGTTGACATGACAAAAATGTCAAATTCATGGAGAAAAACTCCATGAGAAAACTGACCTCCTTGAAAATGGATAATTTCATGACTTTTGAAAGGAAGTAATTAGAGTAAATATTCACTACAGTATTTGACACATTTCATTCAACTAAGAGCCGGCGATGTCAGCTAATACATCACACAACCACTTCATTAAAGCATGCAACGTTGGGTTTTGCACTTCTAGTGAACTTTGCAGAAAAGCACACAAAAATGCACAAAAGGAGTACGTGTGTGAGTGTGTGGGTGTGTGTGTCTGCTGTCAATGTAAAGCGGTGACAAGTAGATTCACTGGCAGATGAAATATGGCTCAAGGGGGTTTGGCTCTAAAAACTGAGCCTGCAGAGAAATAAACAAAATTCTTCTATTATGCGTCTATGAGTGTGACAGTAAAGGCTCACTCATCCAGTTACAATGAAATATCATTTCTGTCAATCTTTCTGCATCAAGTGGAGCTGCAACACAATCCTTTTTCTTTTGAAATAAAGACTAGAAGAATGAGACAGGCTTGTATTTGCCACACTGAAGGAAAAGAGGCATTAGTAGCGTTACAAAACAAAGCATGACTCACAGACTGAAGGGCGTATTCGGCTGTCTTCAGGTACTCCTGGCACTGGGCCTGCAGGATCATGGTTTGCTGGTGGATGGAACTTGAGCCACTGCAGGGAGCAGCGAAGTAAACTCATGACCACAAAGCTAATTACTATAATAAAGGCATATACATCACAATATCACAGTTTAGACCAGTGCTTCCCTACTTGTCTATGTAATCAGTTGTGAGCAGTTTTCTCCAAAGAGATTTGACTTGTAAACCAATATGGGCTGGGCTTAGTTCATGCATGACACAATAATAAAAGCTTCATTATCATCGTCATATGCAGTAGGCTTAAGTTGGTGTCTCTCACAACATAAGCATGACATAGACAACAATGTAATAAGGATCTTTCATCAAAAAGGTCACCTTTCTAAATAAAGTTAGATATATCTCTGGCATTTCTGTACCACAACTTCTTGTTACTTATCAGCCGATATTTGTACCAATAACAATATATTATACAGCAAAACTTCCCTAAAACTAACGCACACTTCCACAAAACAAAAAAATGCTGGATGCAAAAACGGCAATGAACAAAGATCAAAACATCCGCACATGTATTTCCTTTGCACCAAATGTATTTTGTGAGCTTTTGGTAGTAGCTCAAATCGGCCGATATATCGGCCCAGTCGGTTTATTGGTCTAGTTCTAGTCGTTGCTGAATAATTGTGCGGCTTTTTCTTTGAAAACACACCACAGACACTACTTTTCTATTCAGAAGGCCTACACAAATACCTGGTAACAAATATCAGAAAATCCATGACATGAAATTAGTAAGAAATGATTGAACCCAGGAACTAATCAACATCTTGTCCGCCAGATATACCCGCTCTGCCCTTTTCTAAAGTACCACAGTGGCATATTTCCCCTGTGGGTGGCAGTGCGGAAGGTCTGAAACTGACACAAGCTGTTGCAGTGGAGGGAACTAAGCAGTTCAGTGTGAGCTATAAATCAAACTCAGGGAGGAAGCTGATTCTAAAAGAATCTGCAAAACAGCAGCTTACGTCATCATTAAGACATTAAGACATGTATTCTAGTGCAGCCTGGTTTTGTTATCACTGTGTAGGCTATCAATGTAATACATAGGTCAGGTGGTAACTCCTTGAACAAACAAACTATGAATGCACACCAGCCAAATTCTTCGAGAAAATAACTCTTATTAAGTAACAAACTACTTCAAATATGCATTTTTTTTTGGTAAACGTGTTTGACCTGCAATTGCCTGGGCTTTTGTTGTATTTTAGCTGAAGGACTATTATATCGACACACGTTGTGCAGGGCCGAAATAAATACTGGGATAAAACGGTCATGATTAATATTTGATAGCAAACAGCAGCTCTCTAGGCTGGCATGCATCCTCCCTGCAGCGAGGGCCCCTAGTTTACAGAAACAGGCAACAGGTGGCTGCGAGGAGAGCGCAGATGAAAGCGTTGTGAAGTTAACCAGAAAATTAAGCCATACCTCATTCCGCCTCCCATTCCGCTCGTCATTCCGCCTCCCATTCCGCTCGTCATTTCGCCTCCCATAACGCTCATCATTCCGCCTCCCGTACCGCTCATCCTTCCGCCTGACATTCCGCTCATCATGCCGCCTCCAGAGGACTTTGAAAAGCTGTAGGTGTTGTATCCGTCCAAGTAATGATCGTATCCATTACCGCCTCCGTGCACGAGCTCGCTTCGTGCGTAATAGGTGGTCCCCTCTCCGGCCAAGTCGCCTTTGGACCCGACCTTGCGGCCCACGTTCAGGCCCTTTTGGGACCCGTACATACTCAATCTGACACGGAAACGGCAGCCAAAGCGACTCTGCGGAATCTACCGTGGGAACTCAGCAGGCAGGTAGTCTCTCAGTCCACCTGTCAGCCCGGTCCCCTCGGTCAGACTGCGACTGCGGAGCAGGGGAGGGTAGTTTTGGGAGGCTGGTGGCCACACCTCTTTGTTATTCCCCAACTTGCTGAGCCAAATAAACTTCTCCCCGTGCCACTCCCCTTCAAACTCAGCTGGAGGCAGAGAGCGTGTTTGTGCTGTTATATCTTTGTGGACCAATTTGACTTTCAAAGTGAGGCCATCTTTGAAAGGTTGGGATCATTTTTTTAAATTCAGGAGACAGTTTGGAAAAGTCGAGACATTTTTGAAAGGTACAAATATTTTTGGAAAGTGTAGATTTTTGGTTATTTGGAGTGGATAGTTTTGACAGTTTTGGAAAGTAAGGACATATGGCCGGGTTCATACTTCAAACGGCTGTTTGAGGGTTAATAATTGGTTTTAAGTTTAAGGTTAGAATGAAGTTCACATTAATGTGGTTAGGGTGGGGTCAGGCAGGTAGTGGTGATGGATAAGGTTTGGGTAAGGACCTGTAATGTGTCCTCACAAGTATACAACTGGAAAATGTGTGTGCCCCACAAATTGTAAAGCTAAACTAAGTGCATTGATCATTCACAAAAAGACCTGGTCCTCTGCCTGTATTTTCTTATTTTTCCGTAAGACATTTCAGGGTGTCAACCTCAATAAAATGTAGTAACCAGCTGCAAGATCGTAAACGCGTTTTAAAGAGGAAGATATTGAAACTGGCAGACATGTTGTGTTAACAAACACGTTGACAAACTGACAAATCCTGCTCATTGTGCCTTTAAGTAACTCCTGTAAAGGTCAAAGAGCTTCAGGGTAAAGTGTTGCAATGTCATGTGATGCATCCATCTGACAGGTGATGCATCCAATTAGAAACAACCCCCAAGGTGCATCTCTCTTCTCCCCATCTTTTCAAACTGTTATCTTTACTTTATCCACCCTCTTCACTGCCTTTCTGTCTCTTCTACTGAAAAAAACTCTCTCTCAATCAAACACACACACACCTACACACCTACACGCACGCGCGCACACACACACACACACACACACACACACACACACACACACACACACTACTTAAACACTTGCCTATAGCCAATGGGTGGAACTCACAGGAAAAACAAGTTTGACAGCTGCTCTTGAATGACAGCAACCTCGGGTTGAATTTTATGAACAGAGTCTGACGAGTTTTCAAGTAGAATAAATGGAAAAGGATAAACTTATGAAAACCTTTCTGCCCCTAATCACCATGTAATAGCAGCATCAGGAGTATGTCTTATGTCAAGGAATACCAATGTTTCCTGACTTTGCAAATTCACACAGTGATGTGCAGATCAGTTTGAGCTTCAATGCAATTCCATACATACAGTCAATCGAGCTCCATCTACAATTCGGGTTACCTTTTTGTTTTGTTATTTTTAGGGGTGCAAATCCATCATTAAATGATTTAATGTCCTTGAATAGCTGTCGAGTTCTGACAGAGATCATTGCATTGTTTGATCAACAGTCTTCGTTTGTCTTCAGGCACTGTGACCTTCTAAGTTTAATGTGAACAGGCAGAGTGGAAAATCTCAGGCAAACATCGCTGAGAAATTTGTTGAGTTGTCAAGTAACCACCGTATAGACTTTAGAGTAGTATTACACAGTGTGATGAAGCTCACACACACACACACACGCACACGGGATATTATCTACAGCGACCAAAACCGTTTTTGTACCAGGCCGTGAACATGTTTATTTCTGCTGTAAAGTTGGGAATTTTAACATGGGGGTCTGGGGGGTTAGACTCACTTTGGGAGCCAGCATCAAGTGGCCATTTGATGAATTTCAGTTTTTGCCAATTCCGCATTGGCTTCATTTCTCAGCATCGGAGGTTGCCGCTTAGCCTCACATGCACTTGTGGTCGGCCCTGGCTATGTAAACATAGCACAGAGATGTTTGGATGACAACACACACAGAGGGAGAGCTACTTTATTCTCTGCTCCGACAGACATTTCTCCACAATAACTTTACATAGCACCTTCAATTACCAAATACTTGCAATACTAATGACATTGCATCATCGCCAGCTGTACTTTTTGTCACGGGCTCATTCGAATTTCAACAACAAACTAAGGGTGAACATGGTAAATATCATACCCGCTGAAAATCAGCATGTCAGCATTGTCATTGTGAGTATGTTAGCATGCTGAGGTTGGCATTATGCTCAAAGTGTCACCAGGGTGTTGCTGCCTCACAGAGCTGCTAGTTGTTTTTCTTCGCATGAGATCAATACCTCTTTTTATGAGTTTATTTTTGCCTGTAACTAACGAGCACAAATTGCACAGAATTAACAATTTCCAGAAGGAAGAAAAGCAAACAGAGAAAAGAAAGTCAGACTGCACAGAGTAAGCTGATAAAGACAATTCCAAATGGTGTTTTTGCAGATGTGGAGTCAAGACCGATCATGTCTTACGCCTTACAAGTATGTCTTGGCACGGTAACTCGCCTGCAGGTTAGCATTTCCTTTAGACTATGTATTGATATGGTCCACTACCACAAATGATAATGATAATAACAGTAAAAATAAGAACATATGTTTGTCAAGAGCTTGGACCAAGTAGGCCCATCCTTACACCACTTTCCCACCAAATAAACTCAGCTATTGAGGAATGTAGCATGTGTGTGTTTGTGTGTAAGACTGTAGGATTGGGAGTTATGTGTACGAGCATGCAAGCGTGAACGCAAGAAAGAGAAGCAGGAACGGGTATATCAGAGTGTTATTTTGCTGTTTATGATTTATTGCAAACAGCTGTTTCCATTTGCATAATTACAGACTTGGTTTGAATGACTGGGTGCAGAACAATTTGTACCCATCTTATTCTGGGACTTGACAATGAATCCAGCAGCTCTGTACTTTTATTACTATCGACTTCGTATTGGAGCTCTCGTGTGCTCGCTGTGAGTGATTCATAAGGATAATAAACTGCTCTAACATTTTTTCTCAGGGAAAGAAAAGGTCCCACCTCACCACAGTGTTAATCCCCAAATGGCATTCAAGAACACGCCTTTGCCTCTACATAACCTCACACAGATGCACACCTTTTGCCAAAACAGCATTCCAGCGCTGGTCCTCCTTATTTTTCAAAGGTACACGTTGTTCCCCCATTTGCTGCTCTGAACGTTTTGGTGTCATTTAAAATGATAGAAGTATAGAACTTTGAATTATGACCTTGCATGAGCATGTTTTAGTTGGTTTAGCTCAAGGCACAAACTAAATTATCAGAGGAAGGAGATTGTTATACTCTAATGCATGCTTAACCTGAAGCATGCATGCTTTTAAACACTGAAGTTAACACATTTACTGTATGTGCAAGTCTTTTTTATCCTCTGGTTCAAATCATTTTAGGGTGTGTTTCTGTGGCGTGGTCCCATTTTTCTCCCCCTCTCCCATCTCCTTTCATTCCTGATTCCTAGAGACAAGATAAGGCTTGCACACTTTAATAGGTTTCTAAAAGCTGCAGGAAAGGAGGTCTCTTGTTTGACCGGCTAAGGGAATTATTGACCTAAAAATCTTGAATTGTTATTCAATCCAGCACTAAAATTCAATAGAATCCTCCAAATGAAACAATTGCGGAAGAGAGAAACTTTATCTCCCTTCATGGGCAAATGCAAATAAATCAATTTGGATGAAATATGTTGTGTTAAAAGTGTGAAAAACGTGCATCACCAACATATCAACTCTAAGTGAAATAAAAAAAACTGCTTCCCCCTTGTGATGATGCTTCTTTTCCCCATATATCCCAATGTTTTTTTTGTTGATCTAGGTTGAGACATATCATAATTTCTTCAACCTGTAATCAAAAGGAACACTTAATCCTTTGGTTTAACTGAAAAGGCATTCAATTTAAAGATACATGGATTTCACTGGACAGCAAGGATATTCAGTAAATAAAGTTGACACTCAGACATTTTACTTAAGAAAAACTAACAACACCACAGTGTAGAAATACTTTGTTACAAGTAAAAGTCCTGCATTCAAAAGTAACAGCATCAAATTATACTTTGATACAACATGTAGTGGAGTTGAAGTATTAAGTAGCAGAAAATGGAAATACTGAAGTAAAGTACAAGTACCTCAAAACTGTAGTTAAGTACAGTACTTGAGCAAATGTACTTACTTTCCACCACTGACATGAAATTATAGCATCACGGGTCAATTAAGTTCAATATTACACAGTCCAAAATGTAACTGAGTACACCTTTACTTGTCCTCTCTGAGCCGTTGTAACCTTTTCAGATTGATATTAAAATATTAAAACACCCTGCGATCACCTCCAACTGTCAAACGGGAAAACCGAGGGAAGCTCCTGGGCGAATACAGGCTCCACACCCATGAACACACCCATGATTGGCGGGAAGCAGGGAGGAGTGCTTTTATATTAATCCTATACTATCAAATGAAACTTATTCCAGGACACAGACACACACAGACACATGCTGACTCAGACAGCATCACTGCATGTACAGACAGCTCGTCTCTTCTCCCTTTTACCCTTTATTGTCTCAAACCTTCCTCAGTCTGCATGTCAATGTGTGTGTGTGTGTGTGTGTGTGTGTGTGTGTGTGTGTCAAGGGAAAGTTTTCAGTCACAAAGCGAAAGGATTAAAAGTGGTGATGAGTAGGCCTAATAATGATAATTGCTGATGTTCAGGGTGTGGCTGCTTTTCTAGCATTGTTCTCAGATATTACAGGAAACCAGGAACACGAAGAAAAAACATCTTTATGGTTTGATTTTATTGATCTGTTTCACATTGAAATACAGTTTCTTCTATGATGTTAAAAGCTTTCACATTGTCACCAAATTGAGCTCAGAGTTCTCTCAAAGTTAATGCTTGCTGGGTCTGCAGACGCCATTGTAGTTCACACTCTTAAGCCAAACGAGTCAAGATTATTTCTACGTGGTTGAGGTCCACATAATGAACTAAGAGCAGAGTCGGTTCAGGAAACGATGCACGGGCGCGGCCCTGCAGTGTCTTCTCTGCTCAACACCCTCAGGGCTAGTGGCATGTCGAGGTAACGTTCATGCCTGCACTTGTGTAACCAGGTGGTGCAGAAAGAGCAAATGTCAATTCAAAAGTAATTATGTCCATAAATAAGGAATGGCAATGAGCAAATTTAAAGAAATATCTAAATGTTTAGCAAAAAGTGCTCCTTATCAAGTTCAGGTAAATTCCTGTGTTTTATTCTCTTTAACGAATAAACATGTTGTATAATAATTATAATAATAATTACTTTAGTTCAATTTAGGTTTACCGCTCAAACAAGAATACTTTTTCCAGAAAAAATGTGATATTTACTATCTATCTGAATGGCTATGTGCTAATGTGTTGTGCATTACTCAGTGCTAGTACAAACAAAAAGAGATGAGTGAGAAGATAAACGATTAATTAGACTCTGAGGTAAATGAGTTTGGGTATTTTTATCGGCCTGGAACTGGATCAAAAATCCAAACGGCTATTGGAACCAGAACAGGGGAGGCTGAGCCAGAAATGGATGTGAAACAAATTCCCAGTGTGCTTCACATAAATGATGAAGAAGAAAACACATAAAAAGACAAATAGCCCTTGCAGCTACAAAGAGATGTGATACCTTCCACTGGCACAAAATGGCAGATGCTGCAACTGCATCAGTGTCCTTTTTAAGATGTGACTCATTGATTATGTTTTTTTTTACTTATTGAAACTGACTTTGCCTGTGTCATTTGCATTGTTTTCACAGACACTATTTGCACAAACTTGAAATGTTCTGATACTGACTCTGCGGTGGAGGTAAGGGTGGGGCTGAGTATGTAGCAACCAGAAACCAACAAACACCCACACACACATACACCCACACAAAAACACATTCAGATAGTTATATAAAGGGAAGAGACAGGACTTTCATTCTCGAGCATTTGACATGAATCATAGGGAGTGAGGAAGAAGAGAAGTATAAGTTTTGTGTTTGCACCTGTGCAGGTGTGTGTGAGAAAGAGAATGAGCAGAAGGGAGGGTAAGGGAAAGACCTGACGCATTCATCGCCTGAGGGACTTCACATCAAAGGTGAAAGACGCGACTGTGCAGGGAATCGGTGAGAACTGAGATAAGCTATGTGCTCAGTTTAAGCACGGCTGCCCATATATCCCATGTTTTCTTATGATATTATGCTGATATTGCACCTCAACGGTATCTAAAGATACTGCATATCTATAGGAAATGACACAAATAAGAATGTCCACTGTGTGTAGTGCTGTCTGGCTTTAAGGCAGTAGGCTACTGCAGCTCACTGATCCTGTAACAAAGGTGTACCTGTGCAGCAGGTTGACATGGATATGCCTCTTGGGGGTATGGAGACAGAGCCGGGGAGGGGGTGAATGGGAGGGAGGGGCCGTCTGGGAGCCGTCACATGACACCTGAACCAATCTGGGTCACTGGTCTCATGGAGAAAAACGATGCTGCTCCACCTCCTTATATGAAGATGAAGTCTTCCATCCAGGCCTGTCAGTAGAGTACAGATCACCTCTGATGTAACTTTATCAGGAAGACTTGAAGGAGCATGGCGGTCTCTGAGTCCATTCATTACTAATCATGTATGTTATGTTTTTCCAAAGCATGATGTAGTGGTTCAGATTTTTGTATGTCTTACCAGCCTTCCATCGATTTCCACTTATTCCCCTATATATGACAATCCTTGTCAGCTGTCAAAGACAGTTAATATCTCCATTCACACAGACACAAGATTGGTATTGGTTTTATCATCAAGCTCTTGGAAAGAACGCGCACACACTTCCCAAACTGACAAATATAAAAGCCAACATGATGGATTGGTATCTTAAGCTTGTTTCAAATGTGCATATGAGTAAATTAGATATCGATAATAATAACCAGATATCATAGATATCAGCTTAAATAAGTAGAGTGTATAAATAAATAAAACACATTGTGGTAAACTTAAATTCGATGTAAAACATGTTAAAAAATCAAAAAAATACACCTTGTAAAAAAACACCAGGAGTAATGTAACAAATATATTACTTATAATAGAGCAGCTCAACAAAATGTGCAAAAAAGAAGAGTGATATTGTCCTTTAAATTCAACGGAATAGTTTCACAAATAAAATAAATAAATAAATAAGTTTAGGGGGAGTTGTAAGCTGTGTTTCTTGTTGGACAACAGTTTATCCATCTGCCTGCTGGTGCTTCTACTGCTGTGTCTCCGCTGGTTGCCTGGCAACCTCGGAGAGACAAAAAGGTTTTTCCTGCACCGAGCAGTGTTCGCCAAGAAATAGTTGTGGCATGTGTTCGTAGCTGTTTCTCCTGCGAGTGTTCTACAGAATACCATTTTACTTAGCACTTAGCTGCACACACAAACAGAAAGAGAGGACAAGAAAAGCAGTGGGAGCAGCTTCTTAACTATAGAATGAACAATTAGTCTTAATTGATTGCAGCCTAATTAAAGATATCCAGCAAGCACTCAAACACAACCCAACTAAACAAATGCTGGCCTCATTTACAGCATGCAATTCACTGAAAACCCAGAAAATGTCTTTTTTACATATCTGTTTGTGTAACAAATAAGATATGATGTGCTAATTAATGAGCTTTAAAGGGGCTAGTGAGTGTTTTTTTTTTTTTACTTTGGACAAAGCCAGGCTAATTGTTTCCCCCTGCTTCCAGTCTTTATGCTAAGCTAGGCTAATTGCCTCTCAGCTCTAACACTGCACACATGCGATTGATATCAACTTTCTTAACTCTTGGAAAGAAAACCAATAAGCACATTTCCAAAAATGCTGAACAGTTAGAGCAGCAGTTGTGTAGCAACTGAACACCAATAAAATATCACCATGTTCATATTGATATATTAGTGAAATTATCATGAACTAATTAAGAGTTTGCAAACAGTTACATTTAATTCAATTTAGCTTGGTTTAATTTGATTTACAAAAATGTAATTAGTTTTTGTGTGGAGGGGGGTCACATTCTGTATGGGAACCAAAGAATGCCTGAGCCAGATCTGGTATGTGCTATAAAATGGGTGTGGTTGTTTTCACCTCTCTGCCCCACTGCCAGCCGCACCCTGAATACCAGCCCCATGTCATTCAGGGGCATCAGGAGTAAAACGGTTTGCCATTAGGTTGATACACACGTGCTGTGTGTGTGTGTGTGTGTGTGTGTGTGTGTGTATGTATGTATGTATGTATGTGTGTGTGTGTGTGTGTGTGTGTGTGTGTGTGTGTGTGTGTGTGT
>NW_022280078.1:2494172-2505428 GCF_004355925.1 Anarrhichthys ocellatus | reverse complement strand
GTGTGTGTGTGTGTGTGTGTGTGTGTGTGTGTGTGTGTGTGTGTGTGCAGTAATTCTCACATTGTCTTGAGGCCTTTCTGTTGCAGAGGGAAAATCTGTCAATCACTTGTGTCTCAAGGTCACTCACACTCAGTCCTTTGGGAGCAGCTGCAGCCACATTAACAAGCTCGCCATTTATATCCGTTAGGAGACATTTAAATCTCACTTCCTCGCTTCATTGCACGTTGTATAACCTATTTTCTGTCTCGTTATTATGCTGATATGATTAATTGAGACAAACCGATGTGAGGGCGGGTATTTTGATTGTTTGTCGCCCCCTCGCGGCTGACAGGCAGCACGCCACCCAAAAACACTGACACCCTCCTATTGTCTCCTAAAACCAGTACCTAATACTGCCTATTTATATGACGACTGTGGATAAAAAAAAACCGCATGACGTAAAACCTCAGTGGGACGTTCAGTAAATGCACCACCACAATCGGCCTTTATAAAAAAAAGAACTGCAGCAATATCACCGCTTTATCATTTCATCATAAATCATCTTGTGTCGACGGGAAACGTGGATGATTGATTCATAACAAGCTTCATATTTGGTGGAAAGGGCAGAGGCTGCACAAAGGGAATCATTGTGGCTTGCAGATGCCCATCAGTGGTGCAGTCGCCCCTTTGAAGGCTCTCCAATCGCAGCGCATAGCGCGACCGAGGGAGGGCGGGGCTTAGTCTCCCTCCATCTCCACTCCCAGCGCCACTTCAGCACCGTGTCCCATCGACTGGACGTCGACAAAACCGAACAGCGTGTTCCACCACGTCTCTGAACTCCACGCCGTCAAAGTGGACCGGTGATGACCTGGGGCTCGGATATTCTGGGCTTGAGAAGAGCTAAGTGATGCGCATCTCCAGGAGGTCACCGTTTGGGCAGGTATGAGACCTGTGGCGTTCGTGGATGAAGGACCAGCAGATGTCTAGAGCACCCCAGTGTGGATGTAGCCCCATATTCTACTTCTACATCACCAGCAGGCCTGGCCCACTTCAGCTTCACATGGATGGATCTCACTGTCGGAGCTGTACTCATGGAATACAAAGCCCGTGCTGGTGAGCATGCCTGCCTGTCCGCGTCCACTCCTCCCCGGGAGACTCTCCAGAGCCCTCTCCTCCTGACACCGCTTCTCCACTTGGACATCCCCTGGTCGCTTCAAGCCCCCCTCGCCATGAAGACGACTGCTCGGTGATTTTGGTGCCTCTGCACGCCTGCACGGACCAAAGACCCCCTATTTTTGGATCGGGCTTTTGTTGGCTACACACAGGATTTATCTGCGCTGTGGGCTTCCTTTGTGTCAAAGGGCTTAACGCAGAGTGCGCGGACGGCAACAGAGCGGGGGCTTTTTGCTTCGCCCGCTGTTGCGCCCAGCTTCTCTCTTTGTGGCCGGGCCGTGATGGCAGCCGGCCGCCCGGAGGCGCAGGACCACCCGCCCGAGAATGGCTTCACCCCGCTGGAGCACCCGGTGCCAAGGCTACTGCCGCACATCGATGGCACGGTCCTGCCATCTCTGGGGGGTTTTGGAAAACATCAGAAGCAGCTCGTGGTCCTGACCTGGATACCGGCATTGTTCATCGGCTTTAGTCAGTTTTCGGATTATTTCCTCCTGGCTCAGCCCAATGGAACGTGCATGCAACCCCTCGCGAACGACAGTAACTGGACCGCGGCATACCCGCCGGTCACCGTCGCCGGCGGCGCGCCCGCGCTGCAGCTCACAGGCAACGGAACCGAGGGCGCATACGGCGACAGCGGCGGTATGCCGTGCGACTGCAAGGAGTTGAGGCTGGAGCTGCAGACGGGACTTAGTCAGAATGTGGTTACCAAGGTAACGACTGAGCTCCAGATAGACCAGCGTTATCTCTGATAGAGCTCTCTGTTCACCATCATCATCCTCCTCATCCTCACCACCCTGTGTCTTCATCATCACTGCCTCTCACAGAGCAGAGCAGAGGCTGATACACCAGTAGCACAGCTTATTGACAAGTTACCCACTGACCTCAATATGAGAGGACGTGTGTCAGAGACAGCAGCTGATGACTATGCTGTAGCTTGGTTTTCAGAATTATGGTTGAAGTCAGTATCGTGTTATTAATAAGACAATCACAATATGGCCAATTAATACCAAATCAAAGTTCAGTGCTGCACTGGTATGCATTACATCACACAGAGTGGGGAAACTGTCCCAGAGCCAGAGAACCAGGGGATGCACCCTTTTCCCTCTATGCTGCCTTGACTTATGTAACAAGTAACAGAGACACTGACATTAATAACGTTATTAAAGAAGGAACTGTATTTAATGTTGCCAATATACCAATCTGCTTAACAACGCCCAGAGCTCCAGATTTACCGTGTGCTGGTTTGTGTTAATTTAATTGTGCATTTATTTGGGAATATTGAAACCCTGTTTCGAATAAGTCAAAATCCAGTTTCAAAACCTTTAATATTTCAATTGTTTGCTTATATGTTACTAGTTAAAACGAATGTATTTAATCACATTACAGCAGAGCCAATCTGGGGCCAAAGAAAACCTGTAGCCTACATGTTGAGAGACCGGATGAAACGGGGCCCCGAGCAAGTTAATCCTGCCATGCACTTGTGTAAAACCCACAACTTTGATAACTGAGCTGTGCTTTGAATAATTTCGACAACAGCATTTTGTAACATGATAAAAACTGGACGGCCATATCATCAAGGTGCCATTCCACTGAAAGTCGATAAACAGCAACGCCGAGTTTCCACCCGGCTCTGGCCTCTGTGCATGACTGATATCTGTTTTCTCAGATAACGCTGGTGCTAATGACCCGTACGCAATAAAGCCACACTGACTGAGTTCACCACATCACCACCGGCCATTTCACAACCAAAATCATCAGTCATAACCAATAATCATCCCCTTCTCGGCTCCTCGGCACAGTCGGAGGCTCAGCATGGAGTTCTGTAAATCATTGTTAAACACCAACGCTTCCTCACACGGCTGAATCGCTCTGCTGCGCTCCTGCAGATCCTTTCAGGGTCGTGCACATATATGAGTACACATCGTGCTTCCACATGTGTCCTTGGCTGAGTTTCAGATGCTGAGGGCTGCGGCGGTGTGTGCACTGACCCATGGGCTTCGGTGGAAAGAGTGGAAAGCTATTGATTTCTGTTATTATAGACACGCGCCCACATTCTCTCACACGCTTTCTCGTTTTTCCTTCCGAGATGCATGTTTGAATATTTCAAAAGCGTTTGCAGCATGTTTGCACACTCATCAACCTTCATGAATTATGTAGGCTACAGGTTTTCTTTGTCCCCAGATTGGCTCTGCTGTGATGTGATTAAATACATTCGTTTTAACTAGTAAAACAGTAAGTCAGAGAGTTTGACAGACTCCCGAAGAGAAAAACCCATATTTCTCTGTGTTTCTGTGCAGCTTTCAGATTAAAACTTCTCAGCTGCTGATGTTTGATTCCCTTTTATCTTGTTGTGGGTGGTTGTCTCTGAAAAGCTGACTAATATTCCTCTCTCTGTGTTTTGTCTCTCGTTTCAGTGGAACCTGGTGTGTGACTCAGCCTGGAAGGTGCACATTGCCAAGTTCTCTTTGCTGGTGGGCTCCATATTTGGCTACCTAGTGATGGGTGTCATGGCTGACTGGTAAGCTGCCTCTTTTATGTCTGTTTTGTGCTCCTTTACTGCTTCTGTTAGTATGCCCTAAAATATCTATTCATCTAAGGTACAAAAAAAAACATTTTCTCACTTAAATCTACTCAAATCTAACTGCGAAGATAGTTTTGGTTTAATTTGTGTAGGTTTTCTCTGATACTTATGCCTACATCACAAAACAATTGAGGTAGATGGAGTTTTGTTTATATGCTTAAAACTTTGAATCAGCAGTTATCAGTTTTGAAAGTATTAGGTCATAAACCAAAGAAGTGGAAGATTCATCCTGTGCAGAGAAATTTCAATCTGAATCAAAAGTTGTGTGCCAATACATCTCATAGATGTGGATATATATATATAACTGGATAAGTAAAAACCTTGAACTGCTAATGGCACAAGAAGAAATGTTAAGGGATAATCAAAATCTTTAAGAGTCTCTCTTGGGGTAATATATCTGAACCAAATTTAAATGGCAATCCATCCGATATCTGTTGACATATTTCAGTCTGGATCCATTGGATTACCGACATTGCCATCCTTAAAGCTACACTCCTCGTGTGGCTAACAACTCGTCGTAACTTTTGTCAGTCTGGCTAACCCACAGATCTTGTTCCAATGAAAACTTCCAGGAGTTACCAGGAGATTGTTTTCAGACAGAAGTGCTACTAAATTACTGAAATGTTTTTTTAATAGTCGTGAGCACCACAAACTAAACCTAGCTGCATGGCGAAGTGGGAAAATATGTTTATTTGTAATTGGGTGGCACGCCATTGTCAATTAAATTCACTGTGGTCGTGTCTGCAGCCTGTGAACCCCAGGAGCTGCCTCGTGGGAAAAAATGTCCCCACATTGTGTTTGGGATCAGTAACCATGGAAACAATGTAAAGAAATGTCCAGGCCTCAGCCCTGACCTGACCCATTGACCCCCCCCCTTTAACCAGGAAGTCCACAAAGTCTGAAGCAAACAATGACTGCAATGATCAGTTTCAAAGCAAAAGCTCCTTTTCCTCAGTTTGCGACAGCTGTTAAACACTTTGCTACGTCTTTCTCTTTCTTGCTTCTCTCTGTTTCTAAAGGTTTGGTCGACACCCGGTGTTGATTCTCTCGGTGCTTTTCATGCTGGTGTTTGGTCTGAGTGTTGCCTTCTCTGTGAACGTCACCATGTTCAGCACCTTGCGCTTCTTTGAGGGTTTCTGCTTGGCGGGCCTCGCTCTCTCCCTCTACGTGCTCAGTAAGTACACACTGTCGCCTCCTCGTGCTCGTCTGATTGTTTATTTCTGCTTTCCCCCGCTCCTGTATTTCCTCATTCGTGCTCTGTCATTTATTGTGCTTATTTAATTGACTCATTATTGCCCGAATGGTACAGTATGGATCCCTGGGAAGGGACGTGTATAGGAAAACAATTGATGAAATCATGAAAGACCTTCTTTTGCGTTCTCTTGCATAACTTTTGAAACATATTTCCTGCCAGTAGCAACAACAATCCCTGTAAACTTACCAGAAATCCCCAAAACTAAATCTTCACATATTCAATGTTTTTCTCATAAAACTGTGGCTATACCTGCTTTCTACTTCTGCCTTTTAAGGTAGGTGGACTGTAAAAACTACAGATGGAAATGAGCTTTTAGCTGTATCTGGTGCAGTACATCTTCAGACTGAAATGTCCACTGTCCAGTTATTCTTTGATGGTTGTTGGCACTATATCTCCCCTGACCTGTACTGTATCCTCACAGAGCTTCTACACCTTATATAACAACGCATATTGTAGTATTTATGTACTATATTTTTAGGACACGTATGTGTAGACAGAGATAGTACATTCCTTAAACATCAGCAGCTGCACAGATTGAGGGCAGTCCAATGTTTCTGGCTGGTAACCGAAGCAGAACACCCAGGGCCATGGACTTGTTTTTGTCAGCACACATTACAGCTCAACATCTGGACAGATGACACAGGAATACAGTGTTGGATATCATGAATAAGGGAGAAACCAACAGTTCCGATTATTTATTTCACGCAGTACTATGCTGATGAAATGCTTTGGGAGCTGTAGTTTTTTTGTATGTATTTAACTTTGTTAAAGACATGAGTTTGAAAAGTTACCGCAGTTGCCCTTGTAGAAACTCATTTGTTTAGTAGGGAACATAGATAGTGAGATGGATACTAATGGAAGATGCTTCAACTCTTTAGGGATTCCAATTATGTTGGTGACACACCAAATTACAGTACCTTCAAGCTAGTTCAACGATTAATTGCTTCAATGCTTAAGGTTTGTGGTGCAGAGATTTTGCAAATATTCCTGAGAGCACAAAAGTAGGCCTGATGTTTTCTGGCCACATCTTAAATATTCCCCTCTACAGTTCGTCCTTTCTGTGGCTCTGCATTGTAGCCAATGGCCAAGGTGACACCGAACTGGCTGATAGCATTTTCATTTCTCCCGATAATGCCCGCCCCCACTGCACTCCCCCCTGTCCCCCCTCCCCGCTGCCCCCCCCCCCCCCCGCTATTTTTTTTTCTCACTCTCTGTAGGCCTCCTCTGTCGGGCCAGTAGGAGATTAGAGAATCATTATGCGTGAAGCGAGGGCAGACTTTGTGCTCGGGCGGTGGAGCTGGTTTAGTTCCTCTCAGCAGGGGATCCTGATAAATATCTGCAGAACTGCTTCTAAAAACAAACAAACAAAATGGATGCCTCCGAGCCGTCTGCCGAGTTGAATTTAATCTGAGATGTATACAAAGGCGAGTGAAAGACTAATAACATTGTGTTTTGTGGACCTTTGAGTCAACATCACGGCCAGTTGAGAATCTGAGAGTGGACTGGGATTTATATATGATGGGTTTGAAATGAAGACTGTACGGGCTGAATGAGTTGAGGAAAATAACTAACGGTGATTCTGGCATTTATTTAAGAGCTGAACGGAACAGAATATGATATGTTTCATCTTATGACATGTTCTTGCTACTATTGTTCTTACTAGTATCTGGTTTGGGATAAAGAGTCTCTGATGATCTGCATCAGCTGGTTGGTAATCACCAGCAGGTTCCTGGCTGCTGTTTAAGAGAAGTTACGCCCACAAATGCCTCAGAAACGCTGAGGAAAGCCGAGGGCTGAAACACGTCCGTTTCTTTCTGCTGCTGTGCATTATTAAAAGTATTACACATTAAGATATTAATTTGCAAGAGCTCATGACTTAATTGGCTACTGTTTGAAACCGGTTCGCGTTTCCTCTTCGTCCTCTACATCCGTCTCTGCTCATTCACACTCACAGACACTTCACTCATTGTCCTCCGGTTATTTCAGTCTGTTTGCCGAACAAGAATATCTGTAATGGGAGGCAATTTTTCTATATGTCACTTGTTTGCGTGCTCAGTGTTGACAATGATGGGATAAGTGGCCGTGTGTGTGTGTGTGTGTGTGTTGAGTGTCTCTGCTGTTTGTGTGAGAGAACAGATTGTATGCATGCAATATGAAGTGCAACAAAAAAAACGTGTTTGTGTGAGGTGTTTGTTGGTTACGTGAGGTGTAGATGAATACAGTAGGAGGAACAGAACGAGTCGCTTTGAACTAAACTCACAGACAACAGACGCTGCCGTCCCATTAGCAGTAAAATAAAGACGTAGAATAACAGCACACACATTTGAAGCCTCCAATAAACACATTCTCAAAGGCGGAATGTAACCCACTTTGCAATTTTTTCATTATTTCAAACTAAAACAACACAGATGCAAAGTGGAATATGAAGCTTCTCATCACTGGACCTCGTTTCTGCTTTTATTGTTTGCCAAGAGGGGTGCATCAGTCGCCCTGCAGGACGGAAACAGTGCAGTCCATCAGTGTTTTGGCAGTGACACATTGTTTTGTTGTGTTGGCTCTGCGGTCCAGTACATTGGATTTGAGATGATAGGATAGCTATGAGGTTGAAGTGACTTTAGGATTTCATTTGAAGCTTCTTCTCATCCATGTTGGATGAACGTTTAGTGATCCTAAACATACAAACAAGCAGTCGTCCAATAAAGTACTTGTAAAAGTACAGTTCTGGAAAAATATTTTGTTACAGCTGGTGAAACACATTTTAACTACTTATTATATTATAGGATAGTTAATCGCAAAATCTTAATCTGTAAAGTATATACTGTAAAGCTCTCAAAAGGGTGGAAGTAGTGGAATAAAAAGTATAATACTACTATAAAATAGCATACAATTGAAATACTCAAGTAAGTACCTCACAACTGCACTTAAGTACAATACTTGAGTAAATATACCAAGGAGTGTTTACATCCACGTCAGATGAACAGTGTAGGAAGTGCATCCTTTTTAAACACAGTCTCTCAGTTTTAAGGCGCGAAAAGTGATTGGATAAGAAGGATACACTTAAATAAAGCTGTCAAATATAAAGGGATATCAATTATTATTTAAACAATTTTAGTAGTTTTAACCATTAATAATAATAAAAAGAAGACTGTACTCACTAATCTTGCAGTCTGACTCCACCACTGGCTTCGTAGATCAGGGCGAGCTCGGGGGCGTATGGCTGAGATCTGAGAATAATATAACACATCATTAAAACAAAGTCCTACAGGGAAAGAAACACGAGCAGTCAGACCATCACAGAGGCTGTAAGCATGCCAGCAGATTAGCAAATCTTATTTGGAAGAGAAAACATCCATCACAGTTAAGAAATAAAACCTCCTTGTTCAGCGTTGATCCACTGTACTTACCATGGTTGGATGATTGTGCAGCGAGGGATTTTCCAGGCGCAAGGTTTTCTGCCTTGCGTCTGGTCTCCAGCAGGTGAAACGCATAATCAGTGGGGTCGCGTGGCCGACTTGGCCAGTCAGAAACATGTCCCCGTTCGTCCTTAAAAAAAATCCTCTGTTGCCTCGTCTGCATGTTAAGTATCATTATCCTGCTGCGTTGTGCTAACAAAAGGACAGATGCTAACACCCATTATGGATGTAAAAACCCTCAAATGAAAGCTGAAAGCTGAAAGCCAGCGCTTTAACATCAGAGTCGGGGAGAATGCTGAGTGAAGTAGATCAGATAGAGAGACACAAAAATATCCATAGCACACACATCTACCGTATTATGGATGATCATATGTTTATGTGCTTTGGTTGCACTGCTCCATCTTATCGTGCCCCTCTCCCCGCAGAAATACTCTTTCTGTCTGCCTCCTCTCACCCTCACTGTAAACGCAGCGCTGAATTTCTATTTCTAAATCCAGCAGCTCTCCGGCCTTTTCCATTTTCACTCTATGCTTCCCTCGACTCTCCTCTGCCCCATTCATCCGATCCTCCCCCTCCTCCTCCTCTCTCTCACTACCATTTCATTACTCTCACTTTCTCATTTTCTCGAGGCTCATTTGAAATCTCTCATCGTTCGGTTATCTCTCTGCAGCACGGCAGAGAATAATAAACTGCCAGCAGCAGCTTTAGTTTGCGCTGCTCATGTAAATGTGTTGATTTGTGTGTTGTTTGCATATCTGGTTGTTGCACCAATTCTACATTCAGGGTTTATTTATTTTGTAATTTAGCACGTACCGATGGACCGTCCCCTGGGAGCCGTGATGAAAGAGCTTTCCGTCTCCTCGTACCCGTCTCCTTGTTTTTCTGCCCGTTATCCAAACTCATCTGGAAAATAATATCATCATTAATACATTTGCTGTTTGGTCAAGACAGTGTTTAAAGACAAACCCTTAAGGAATATTCCGCTGAAAATCTATCTTTTGAGTGTTGAATATCACCCTCTGTTGTTTTTTAAAGCTGCTCCTTCACAGCCGGCAGTTACGATGGATTCAAAAAGCACCAAAAGTCCGTAGAAACTTATCAAACCACTGCTGCAGCATAACCCACTTCTCTGTCGTTGGTCCATACACTTCAGAGCTCCGAGGAGGTCACAGTGCGACGCAGAAAGACTGTATTTGACTTTGCTGTGGAGAAACAAGAAGTGTGTTCGAGCAGAGCCATAGATTCGAAACGAGGGCTCAATAAAAGTGAGACCAGTGAGACAGTGAAATATGATTCAGAGAGTCCAGTTGATGTATTAGATTCCTGAGTTTGAAGGTTTCTCAGACAGCAAAAAACACGCTGCAACGGTTTAAAACATTATGAGGAAGTTATTACGACGGCTATCGTTTTATCGATCTATATCTGAGTACATATTTGACTGGCAGCCTTGCTGGATGATGTTTGCATGATGTTCCGGTGACAGTTAAGGTAGGTTAAAAAGAATATCCTTTTTTCTTCCCCTCAGAGCCCTCTGCGTTGGCAGATGGACTGGCCTCGTTCAAATGAACTCAGCCTGAGGGTGACCTTAGTTAGACTTGACAACCGACAGACTTGAGTTATGCAAAATCATTATTGCATAAAGATTTGGAATTCCCCTCAAGGACTCGACACTTGTTGAGACACACGTCTGAGTTCTGGGTCTGCACAGACAACGGCAGATCGTGCTGCGGGAGTCATTTAAAAAAAGTTTCTATATAGCTTTTGGTTTGTTTTTCTCACAAAATTGTGTCGACATTTGAATTAAGCAGTGTGCGCCCTGTGAATCCCGGCTGAGAGGAGCTGATGTAGCAAGCTGCAAAACATTTCAGAGCAACTTTTCAAGGCCTACAGGGAGCGGGCATGTGCTACTCAAAGAGAGGATTTCAGTGAGTGAGGTTTGCATGGACCCAAAGGAATTAGGCTGCATTTACTTTTACAGCAGTGAGATAAGGTTCATATCTTTGTCTCTGTCTATGAGACATGCAGCTAATGACAGAGACATGCAGTATATGGGTGTGTGTGCGTGTATGTGTGTGTGTGTGTTGTTATGAGCTCCAGGGACGACTACTGCTGACTCAGCTGGGGGAGACGTACAGTCCTGTCACGCCGTGCCCTTGTCGAACCAGCTATCTGTTTCCCACCCCTGCCTCTCGGTGAAGTCATCCACCGAAGGCAGCAGCAGAGGACTCTTTTCATTCATATACATTTTGTTTAGTGTATAACGTCCCGGAAACCAAAGGCGATGTCTTCAAATTGCTTTTGTCCGACAATCGGTCCAAATCTCAAAGGCTGGCAATGTTTGTCAATACAATGGGTCATTTGTCCTTGTGACAAAGACTATAAATGACTACAATTATTATCAAACTGTCAATAATTCATTTTCTGTGGGTCAACTTATCGATGCATTGTCCATTACTACATTTCTACCTCTCCCGAAATCTAAAGTGCACATCACCACCTGCACCCTCCCTACACATCCACATCACACAGACTGTGGTCCTCGCTCTGAACTCATGCTGTTAGAAAGCCAATCGTCACTGTGCCCTGTTCTCATGCCCCAGGCAAGGTTAGCGAGGGAGCAGCAGACAACACAAAGTGTGTGTGTGGTGGCACTGTCAGCCATTTGTCATCCAAGATTAGTTTGGCCATTAGACCAGCTGCTTTTTGTTGCCTTCTCTTTGTTTTTTAGCCTCCCCTTCCTTCCATTATAGTTCTTTTGTTTTCCACTCCCCTCTGCAACTGTTCAGATGCAAGGAAGGTGGAGCACTGCTCAGTGAAAGGAGGAGGAGGAGGGGGGGGGGGGGGGGGGGGGGGGG
>NW_022280078.1:2442781-2493772 GCF_004355925.1 Anarrhichthys ocellatus | reverse complement strand
TGGGGGGGGGGGGCAGTGAGATAATCAGCACAAGGAGAACCATTCTCCAACTCAGCAGGAACAAAAGCTCCCTGCAAGGGTGTGTGTGTGTGTGTGTGTGTGTGTGTGTGTGTGTGTGTGTTGATAACCCAGTAGAGTCAGCAGGATCAGAAACCTCCCCAGAGAGTTGGGGAGTGGTTTTGTGTTTTTCGCGGTAGGTTTGGAGATGCATTGCCTTTGCCAAGGTACAGTTTATGTCTAGTGTGTGTGTGTATGTGTGTGTGTGTGTGTGTGTGTGTGTGTGTGTGTGTGTGTGTGTGTGTGTGTGTGTGTGTGTGTGTGTGTGTGTGTGTGTGTATGTGTGTGTGTGTGTGTGTGTATGTGTGTGGCTGTGTCTGATCCATGCCTATTGACTGCTGTGGAAAGCGGTACCAAAGAGCCACAGCCTGTGTTGCTTGTCAGAGCAGACAGCAGTGGTAGAAATACACTACATGGAAACAAGCATTGTACTTTAGTATGATCTTGAGGTACTTCAGTTGTACTACTGCACTTTCATTTTATGCTACACTTCATTCTTGACTCTACATTACGGAGGGCAATATTGAACATTTTACTCCAATACATTAATCTGACAGCTTTAGGTACTAGTTATTTTGCACATTAACATTTCATATTCAAAACACAAAAGCTGCACTTAGTAACTTTAAGCAAGTGCGATAAAAAGTTATTTTTATAAAGCATCACTATATCCTGACAGTAGTACATGAGACAGATAATCTGTGAAAAAAAATACAAGTTCCTCTGCCTCCTGTTAGTGCTTCTAATGGCATATGCAAGATTCCACCACGCCTGGAGGAAAACAACCAATTAGAGCCGAGGAGTCTCTGACGCAGCTGTCAATCACTGCTGGGGAAGCTTGTGAACTCCGATCAAACTTTCAAACTAGGCCAGCGCTGATCAAATATGAATCAAGACTCTGTTACTGTACAGCCTATTTTGAGAAACATCTTTTAGTTAATTAACTGTTTAGCTGTAAAATGAGAAGGTTTGCTGCGGTCAGTGGGCGGTGCTTGGCTTTGGCTCGGCTGCTTTCGGTATGGCGGCTGAGATTTTTCTCAAATTACAGCTTCTGATTGACACTGCGTTTCATTGCTCATTTTATGTTGTTATATTCTATTCTAATTTAAATATTTTGAATATCTGTTTATACATTTTCCATGTGTATAGCGGGGAGGGGGCTACAACTGCATTTCTTTGTGCAATCCAGTATTGTACAATAATGAATCCTTGAATCCTTAAATTAGAACTGGGTATTTAAAGGGAAAGCAAAGTGGAACTGTGAAATTATTTCTCAGTTTCTTCAGTGGTTTCGGTAACCTGGTGGCACTGTTGGATCACAACAAACCAGAATTCTCCTTTAAGTAAAAAAAAAAACGAGTGCGAGACTTGGGGAAAATGTCGAAATATGTTTGTACTCTACACTTCTCCTTTGATGCATAAAGACAGGACGAAAAGAGATAAAAGCCAAGTTAAGGATTATGGGTCAGTGTAATTTCCTTCATCTGCTTTGGTTCCTGCAGGGAGGCCTTTTGGAGATATTAACTGTAAAACAGTCTGTCTGGGGCTGAAGAAAACAAAGATGAAGGGATTCCCAGTAATACCTTTGTTTCGTTCCTCCTGCCTTGTGTTCTAACTGAATGATTTTCCGTCTCTTTGTTTTTCTTTCCCTCCGCCTCTCTCTATATGCTTTGAATCTGTCTCTCTGCCTCCCTCTTGCTGGTCTTTATTATCATTCCTCCTGTGATTCAACTGATGAATGGAGGGACTTTTGTGTGTCCTTTCGGGGGGGAAAGTAATTTGTATTCTGCTCCTGACTTCCTACTTTCTGCCTTCCCTTTCGTCCCCCTCTTTTTCTTTTTCCTCACAATAACAAGGGATGGTACATGAGGTTATTGAGTCTCCCTCGCTCACACATCCTCCCACAATGGTCACCTTCAAAAAGACCTTGCCATATGGGCCGGGCCATCTGGACTGTACCATGTTACAGTCGGTAGGGGAGGGGATGAGAGCCTCGTCGGGGGAGATATTAAGGGGCGGTTACAGTGAAACGCTCACCGAGCAGCTGAACCCTCTTGAAAGCCTTGATGAGTAGTCCATCCTAAGTTTATAAAGCAGCCTGGTGTTAAACAAGTGTGTTCTCATGGGAAGGATCAGTGATGGGAGTCCTCAATAATTCAGAGAGGAAATTCAGGACTGGCCCCACCATTAAACAAACACATGCATCACACTGGTCCAGGCCATTAAGGCTGCTGCTTAGTTTATGATGGTAATCGCATCCACACACATGCAGCTTATAGATAATTTACTCCACAGGTGCAACAACACTACAAATATCTTGTGTTTTCTGTGAAACCAAATCTTTCTCTTTCTCTCCGTCTTTTTCATTTTAGGGATCGAGCTTTGTTTGCCAGCCTGGCGTTTCTCCATGACCATGGTGGCCAGTTTTCTGATGGTGGGCGGGCAGCTACTGATGCCAGGGTTGGCCGCTCTGTGCCGCAATTGGCCGGACCGCGATGACTGGCAGGTCCTGCAGATTGTCATTATCAGCCCTTTTGTTCTGATGCTGCCCTACGTCTGGTGAGTCCCGCCCTCTGAGGAAATCCACAGCAGGGGGGGGAAGGGGGGGTGGGCAGATTCTTCTCTCACTGAGCCAGGCGATGGCTTGTACAGTACACACTGCACCTCACAGTACTGCGCAGCCTCTGCTTGAACTTACAAACAATACTCTCTTTCTTCTATTGTTTCCCTTCTTCCCCCCCATTTCTGTCTGTTTCCTCCTCTTGCTCTTACAAATCTGTTCTCACCCTTCTCTTCTCTTCCATGTCCTTCCCACTCCTCTCTCTCGCTCACTCACCAGGCTTCTTCCAGAGTCGTTGCGCTGGTTGCTGGCCACCCAGCACTACAGGCGGTCCAAAGTCATGATGCTGCGTATCGCCAAGAAGAACCAGGTTAACATGACAACCGAGCCACATGGAGTTCTGTTAGGTGAGGGGCATTAAACAAGATGAAAAATCCTGTGAATCTTTTTGCTTTATTCACTTCATAATGCAAATTATTTCACATCGTCATCTGTGTTGTGTTGCAGCCGCCTCTTGGCGTGTGATGAAATGAACATGCAACGAACACAAAGACACCGATTCACATGCAAAGTCTCAAAGATCCCCTTTCAATATGTGCAACCAGGCTGTAGTTTGCAATCGCACATACATGCTAAATCAATGAAGATCAAAAAAGTCTGATTTCTGTCCGAGACATAATGACCATTTTCATTTGAGTTTAATCTGTTTTGCAATTCAATATTTTATTATAGATGCCAGGAAACAGTGAAAACTGCCCATCACAATTTCTTAGAGCCCAATGTCATGTCTCGCTTGTTTTGTCGGATCAGCAGAACAAAACCCAAAGATATTAAAGACACAATATCAATGGGCAGTAAATTATCACTTTTGAGAAGCGCGAGTCAGTTTGAGGGATTTTTTTTATTACTTGATAAATGACTGGATGAATGGAGGATGAAAAAAGTCAATTAATTGTCCTTAAAGGATTTACCTTACCTCTCCCCCTTCTCACCGACTTCTCCTCCTCCCCTGCCCTGGCGATACATTCAGTGTTCATGCCTCTCCCAGTGGCCAAGCAGACCGACAGACAGACGATGAGTGTGTGCAAAGGGATGTGCTATCCATCTTAAGGTCCCAGAGCACATTAGCTTCTCTGAGCTAAAGGCCCCTTAGCGGCCGGCCTCTCATTACCTTCTGCAGGGAAAGGTCTCAAGGTGTGCGTTTCATGTTTCCTACCAGAGCTGGAGCAGGAGCTGCACAAGAAACCCCAGCCGACCTGTATTGTGAAGATGATGAGCACCAGGAACCTGTGGAAAAACATTGTGGTGCTGTGTGTGAACTCGTAAGTGTGTTGTGGCCGGGCTGGTACAGTTCCTTTTTGTTCATTGAAAAAAACGACATCCGTTGTGTTGAAAGAGCATGAATTACACATGGGCTCATCCTCCAGAGAGACATGAGGACATGTATGTGAGAGTAAACCTCACTGGCCCCGTGGCAGACGCATGTCTCAGGTACCACCTCGCTGTCCGCCTTCCAATTGTGTCTCTGTGTTGTTTGTGCAGGCTGACGGGTTACGGGATCCACCACTGCTTCGCCCGCAGTATGATGGACCCGGAGGCTCAGCCCACCGCTTTGTGCCACGCGGACTATTACACGATGGCTGGCATCGCTGTGGCAACCTGCCTGGCGGTTTGCCCCGCGGTGGGGTTGATGGGTCGGCGTGGAGGGCTGCTCACCTTCATGATCATTACAGCCCTGGCCTCCCTACTACAGCTGGGTTTACTCAACTGTGAGTACTCACACACAAGTCCTGCAACACTCACTGCGACACCTGTATACGCTTTGCATTCAAGGGTTGCACCTGTGCAGGTTACAATGATAAAACTCACTCAAAGTTGGGTGTAATTTTTGGAAAAACGAGTGTTTGATTTCAGACAAGTAAACAGCTTTGGTTGATGGCATCTTTTATCAGCTGTAGCTAGCTTGCTAAATAACGTAAAGTATGTGAATTGTTGTATTGCAAAAGTCCAAGACAGAAAAATCAGTTCAGAAAGTTCTGAAAGTTATTGCAAAAGTTGAAATTTGACGGTAAAGTGAGTTGGACATTTTGCATCCCTGTGTCATTAAAACGGTGCAGACTGCAGTTCTCCCTTTTTTTGACCTACATGTGCAGTACAGAAGTCATTATTTCAGACCTCAGTGGTAAACTGTTCAGAGTTCTCCTGAAGGCTTTTTTCCCCCCATTCTGCTTGTTTATGAGTCAGCACTGTGCTGCCCTTCGTGCTTACTAATGACATGTTCTCCTCTCTCCGACGCTCGCTAATGGAATCCAGTGATTGGCAAGTACAGCCTTCGCCATGACACAGGTACAACTACAGTTTGTTGATTTGGGATATATTTTAGTCTAGTTTTAAGGTCCCTGTGCAATAACGTCTTTGGCTTTGTTGAATACTCGATTCTGATTGGTCAGTTGTGGCATATGGTCTGTTATTTCTTTATAGCAGAGCTCTGCTATGAATAACAGACCATTGCTATGGACGCAGTTCTAATCTCCATACAGAGCGAGCGGACTGTTTTTTTTTTTTTTTTTATCGGAAGCAATAAAATATATTTTTTTAAATCAATAAAATCATTTGTGATAATGTATAGGGAGACGGTCATTTTTGCGAAGTGAACCCCGACAGGGATGAGCATGAATCTTGAATCACTCTGAAGGACCTCACTGTACATTATCACTTACTTAAACACTAATTTATGCCTCTGGCTTGTGTTAAATCATCAGCTGCTTGAGTTTTTCATGTCGGGTGTTTCTGGTGTACTTACGTTTTCTTGCCCTCCTCTGGACAGTTCTGCGAGACACTCTGAACAGGAAATTCTCGGTGGCCTTCTCCATCATCGGCATGTTCTCCTCTCACGCGGTCAGCACACTCAGCATATTCTTTTGTGCTGAAATCACCCCGACTGTCATCAGGTGAGCCTGGATGGTCATAAACACATAATACAACCCTTTGGGGAGCCTTCTGCAGGGGGCGAGCTCCAGGCTCTACTCAAAGGCATTTCTTATTTGTTACCTACAGTGAACCATCTACTATGGGCCATTTTAGTTGATTGAAGTGTGAAATACGTGCACTACACACTCTCCACAAAAATGGCCACATTTCATTAAAAGAAAAATGTGATGAATATGTATTATGAAAGGAAGAGTGAATAACTTGATTTGTTACGTTTAATTGACAGTGTGATCCATGTCTGTCTGTCAGCACACGTGAAATAATATTTTCCTGTTAGTACAAAATGGTGAAGTAGGCCTACATTGATTTCTTGTGTACCAACTGCAAAAAACAGTATACTATGCCAATTACTGTACAGTCCATACTGGGTACCTTTGGACAAAGCCCTTGTTCTCGTGTTGCTTATTAGCTCCATCTTGTGGTGCAGTTTTGACTGGCAGGCGAGGTGACTGGTGAGCCTGAAAGTACTTGCAAAGGGTTCAGTATGCTTCTAACGAACTAGTGCATACAAAGTATGGGCCAAAGGTGTCTAAAAGTACTAGTCTGAAAAGTCTGCCTCAATAGAGACGGACAGAATGAACCGCAACATACATCTACATAAACTTGATAATAAAAAGTCACTTCATAAACCTGTTCAGTGGTAACACAATCTGCCACACCTCTCTCTCTCTCTCTCTCTCTTCCCCCCCCCCCCCAATGCAGGGGTGGAGGACTGGGTCTGGTGCTGGCCAGCGCCGGCTTCGGCATGCTCACCGCGCCCATCATGGAGCTCCACAACCAGAAGGGCTACTTCCTGCATCACGTGATCTTCGCCTGCTGCACCCTGCTGTGCATCATCTGCCTGCTGCTGCTGCCCGAGCCGCGGGGCCAGCCCCTGCCGGAGAGCCTGGCTGACGGAGAGACCTTCACCCGACAGACGCTGCTCCATCCAGGAGAGCAGCATCTCCTACTGGCCAAGATGGACGGGGAGTACGCCCGCGTCCACGACACGCCCTTACACCTCACGACCACCGGGGGCGCTACGGTGGCAGCAGCAACCGCTCTGGCAGCGGTGCCCGCCTCATACGCCCTGGCCACTGGCGGGGAGGTGATTGGAAATTGCGCCATAGCCAACGGGGTGTGAGCATCCTAGCAATAGTCTACTAAAGTATTGCTTTAGCATTAATCTGAACTGAATGGTCGTTTAATTTGTGAAAGAAAAAAAAAACTTTTAAGGGAAAATAAAGAATCTTTCGGATGAACCAGATGAACTCTTTAACGGTGACGAGAATACATTGGTGTAGTTTGTAGTGACTATGATTCATTCAGGAGTTGCCAAAAAAAAATATTGTACTGGACCAAGTCTATCTGAAGTCCGTGTGTGTTAAATAATATGAAAGTCTTGAGTGGTGTTGGTGATGTTCTTGCACAGCCGTCCGCTCCGACGAGAATGATTTACAGGTCAAAGGAGCAGACAAGTGAGGAGGCAAACCAGCTTTGAATAACGCGTGCTCTGTGAGTTTTCTGTTTGCAGTTTTGAGTCGCTGAGAGGATTCCACTGCATCTTATAATTCTTTATAAGTTATTTTTGCACTAAATGTCAGAGACACAATCAAGTGTTTGTGATTTTCAGCCAACTTGTTTTGAGGATTGGCTAAACCACTACCACTCTATTTTGCATGAAAGGGCACAAATGTTTTTACATGTTTTCTCGTATATATTTGTGGTCCCTCTACTAGAAGTCCAATGTGGCACTTTATCCTCAGAGACGAGGTCATGTTTAGACACTGATTTTTAAAGAAAGCATTACTGCTACTGGTGCGGGTGTATGATGGTTGTCTGATGTGACGAACAGCCGGAGACCTTGGCAGACTCGTATGCATGTAGCCTGTGGAGAGAATAACGCTGATCAAATCTGAGAGTTGAACGGACCGAAGAGTGACCAGTCAGTGTACTATACTGTATGTCCTATGACGCTTCTCAGCATTTTAATGGCTTTATCGTGATGGCTCTGTTCTTTTTTTTTTTTTTTAACAAAACAGAGAATTGCAATTCAAGAAAACCAGTATTTATTTTGTCACGCTGCCAAGGGCAATTTTGTTGCTTGAAATACCTCCTTAGCAGATATTTCCACTCTCACTCCTTGTTCTCCTGTACTGTGGTAATGTTGTAATCCTGCTGCTAGGATGTGTAACTATAGCCAGAAAGCACAATATTTTACAGGTCGTTTTTAAAATAAACATTTGTGTAGATTAGAATAGAGCAGCGCAGTCTGCACAGACATTGTGATTGGTGTACATAAATAAACTTTACTACGTAAGTATCCCTTAGGACTGCATAAAAATGTAAGGTACGTATACATGTACCATTCATTCCTAATGTATGGACCATCAACCTTACTTTTATAGGATACACGATCATTGAATAGATAAACCATTTTTCATCCCTATAGACCATATTCATATTTAGTACACAGCACGTATTTTGAACACCCTGTACGGTTTTACTAGTTTGTATGTTTTCAACAGTTAAACACTCGGAGAAAAAAAACAAAACTCAACCACTAAATGCTGTTTTCTAAGTGGTATTTTTTTAATACGACACATTTGTACAAAAAGCCATAGGCCTACATGTTTTGATAATAAACCACTTAATTTATTATGTCAATAAAAGAACACTTGATGTGACAGTTTGTGGTTTTTTGTGTTGGAGTACCGTTACAGTATCTGCAGGAGTATGGGAACTCCACATAGAAGGAGAAGGAGCTTTTATGTTGCCCGTCTTCCTACATGTCGTCAGTTCTACACAAAGTTCAATAAACAATCAAAAGTGTTCCGGGTGAAGCTCCACCTCCTTTTTGATCCTGCTCTCCACCAAGAGACTGATGTTGGAGTTCGTCATTGGAAGACTGTAACTCACATATACTTGCTTTTTGGTCTTCTTCGCTGCAAAACAGACAGACACAGACCATTATTTGTTATAGTAGACAATTACAATGAAGTCATCAGTCTTGGAGGTTGTGGAGATCCAAAAGGAAGTGTTTTTAATAGACCTCGTCACTGTTTTGCATGTTTTAGCCTTTTCGATACAATATATGTATCGTATTTACAAACATTGTACAAAGCGTGCCACAAGATGTTTGTGTGTTTATCACACATTTAAGATCAACTTGTGAAGAAGACTTTGTTTTGACATCTATATCAAAGTGAAAATTATCGCTTTTAAAATATAACCACATAACATCTGAAAACAGCGCTCCATAACTTTTTACATTATCAGCAATAATAAAACAAAGTCATGCATCATTACCTAGTCTCTGTGCCATGGAATTTGGAGCGGTATTGGATGGGTCCCCCATGACTAATGTAGATAAAGGCATCGAATCCTGCAGACGAAAAAACAATGAGCAGAACAGCAGTTAGTCTCTTAAATCATTAGCGCTCTCACATCCAAAATAATGTTTGACTTTATTAATATCTGTCGTCAACCTAAATGATTTCCAAATGAAGGCAAGAGACCGTAAACTGAGGACAGTTCAGTTGTCTCTGTGGTTTGTGGTAGTCAGACGATGTATTGTACTTTGGGCAGCAGATGTATTATATTTTGCCTACTAAGGACCCTAATAATACCGAGTCATCGGGACAACACCTTCCTCTTTAAGGATCAACACATCCAGATCACAACTAAACCACGTTTCTCTTGTGGTACTTAGCCATGGATGCCAGAGATAAGCACTTTAACACAACACAATACCTATTAGCCTAAGTCTTAATGGAAACAACAATCAAACAGGAATGTCTATTTTGGATAATCTTGGATAATCATCATTACACTGGTGCAAAATGTATTTAAATTCATTACTATAAAACATCAGTCCTACTTCTTGTTACGATACTGCCCACAATGGCCTCCAAGCTTTGGAGATATACTGTACTGTAAAGGGATAAGTACTACAGTATGAACACTAAAGAAAAGATAATCTCAAGCTTTATATTGTAACATCGTCGACTCCTAATAAATGCAGAAAGTTTCTTTTGTATTTTGCAACGGTTTGACATTTCAGTCACTGAAACTTTTGTCATTAACCCAATACAAAATGAGCCAAACGGAATTAAAATGTGTACCCGCAAAAGAGTTGAAAAAGTAAAAAATAAATAAAAACAAAATAGCAACAAATCTTGACAGAAAAGTTCCTCAGAGCAATCCACTCTCTGGAACGTAGACCTCACTGAAAAGGGTTTGCAGCGATGATAACATGTCTTTTATTTATTACTGTGTGGACTAAAACTGTGGAACAGTCTGCCCACAAATATATAACAAATAACGTCAGCAAATTTATTTAAGAAGTATCTAAACACTTGTTTTTTTTAATCTTGCAGTAGAGTCGCAGTATTATTTTGTTGCTTGCCCATTTTATTGAATCTTACTAAAATGTTTTATTTTCTAACCTGTTGGAAATAGGTTTGTTTTGCAACATTTGTACCTGTTAAACCTTTTTAAACATGTTTAATGCAGGTAAATGGAAAGCACATTGACCTGGATCGTGTGAATGAAAGAAATTATTGTCACTATTATGATTTGGGTGAACTTACTATTGAGGCCTTTAACCAGTGCCTCAACATGACTACAGAGTCCACACATATAATAGTCCAAGTGCAGTAAAAAAGCGATTTAAGACCTACAGTCTATGGTTAGAACATTTCCCTCTGAGATGTAGTGCAGAAGTATGAAGAAGCATGAAAAGAAAATACTCCAGTAAAAAACGTTGTACTTAAACAGAGTACTTGTGTACTCACATATCTGCTGCCCATCGAGACCGCCAGGTTGGACAGAACCGGACTGGAGCCGACCCACAGGAAGAACCCTCCGCTGAGCTTCATCACGTGAAAGTGTATGACCTGCTCCAAAATCCTCTCCGAAAAATTGTGCACCGTTATGGCCTCAAACACCTCTCCGTTTCGTGCGTCGTTCATTTTTGTGTAACTCTTCTCTACCTGCATGTACACAGAGAAGCCTAGCAACCACTCGAGCTCGTGCTAGCTACAAACAGAAACAGCCAGCTACTTCCTGGTTAAAGAACAGTGGCAGCCCGAAGCAATCGATCGTCAATACGCAGATGTGAACATGTCCAACTCACATATTTAAATCTGCTTTTTGTTTGTTAGTTATAATGTCATCTCCCTGCCTTGTTTATGCTGTTATTGCTTTCATTGTTTCCGTTTTTACCAAATGAATTGCCTTTGAGTACATGTTTAAGCGCATATTCAAATAAAACGTACTATTATTACATCCAAGGAAACACCAGGGCCCCTCGTACCTGGCTAACTGAGCTTGAACCTGCTCCAGCGCAGGCTAATTTAAATTAGCTGGATAAGCTTGCCACTCCCCCGGGAAAAATGGCAGCTCCCTTCCTCAGAGATCCCATTGATCAAGGAGCGATATTAGTTAGATTAGCGTTTTATAGGGAGAGAGTTCTTCGAGATCGCCAAGATCCGTTATCACATCATGATGACTTCCTGTACGAGCGCTATCGATTCTGCCGACAAGGAATCATTTATTTACAAGACCTTCTGGAGCCATGCATTGCGAACACCACACGCCGCAGCCGAGCACTGACTGTCTCACAGACTGGATGCAGCCTTGCGCTTTTTTGCGAGTGGTAAATTTTTGTACAGTATCGGCGATGCGGAGAACATCGGGAAAGCCGCTGCATGCCGTGCTGTTCGTAAAGTTTATTTGGCGCTTAAGAGACTTATGGATGTGTTCATTACATTCCCTGGCCATGTGCGAGTAAATTCAATCAAAGAGGGCTTTTATGGAATTGCAGGTAATTGAGTTATTCAATATTTCACCATTTAATGAAAATGCATTCCTATCACTATTCATTACGGAGCTTATCATTATGCAGAGTTTCCCAATGTCATTGGCGCAGTGGACTGCACGCAGATCCCCATCAAATCGCCCTCTGGCCCAAACGAGGCAGATTTTGTCAATGGAAAAGGCTTTCACAGCATTAATGTGCAGGTACTTATGACATAATTTTCCTCAAATTACATTGCTATAAAAACAATCGTATGTCTTTGACAATAGGGGTCATGGACCTTGCAATTGCCTGCTGTAGGCTACCCATGTACTGTACAATACCCATGACTTGACCGCAATTCATCTTAGATGATCTGTGACTCCACCTGCCTCATAACACATGTTGTGGCCAAGTGGCTGGGCTCCGTCCAGGACTCCAGAATATTCCGAGAGTCTACACTGTGCCACAGCTTCGAGCAAGGTATAGCAAATACCATGTCATTCAGAAATTGCTTATTTTATGTAGAGATGATCCAACATTGTACATATCATATACTAGGTCACTACGATGGACTCCTAATTGGAGACAGGGGTTATGCCTGCAAGCCCTACCTCATGACCCCCTATGCAGAGCCAGCACCAGGCCCTCAAGCCCGTTTCAACGGGGCTCTTGCTTGAACGAGAGCCTGGATTGAAATGACCTTCGGCCAACTGAAGGCCAGATTCACATGTCTGCGGGGGCTGCGGGTGGCACCAGACAGGGCATGTGACATCACTGTGGCATGTGCAGTGCTCCACAATGTGGCTACAATCACGAAGGAGAGGGTCCCAGTTATCATGGACCATCCTGAGGATGACCTAGAGCCAGTACACTTGGATGAGCAGACCGCACCGGCTGCAAGGGACAGAATTGCCCACCATCATTTTAGTTAGGTGTATATTTTGTATTCATATTATTAATTAATCAGTAACTTAAGTTGTTAAATAAATGTAGTGAAGTCACAGAAAATGGAAACACTAAAGTAAATTGCAAGAAGCCTAAGTTCAGTAAATGTATTTAGTTACATTCCACCACTGCTTTGAGTAAATTAAACATTAAATATAAATCATCATGTAAATTAACTTAGGCACCACTTTAAAGGAGGGCTTATAAGTTGTAAGTGATGTTTTCTATTCATGCTAATAAATCATTTTTAATGTGAAATCATTAAAATGTGTCTTGTAATCACCAAAGTTAGCCTCTAATGTAACTGACTTTTCATGAATGTATTCTGCGGGGCTTTGCGAGGAACACAAATAACAACTAATGATACTGACATTTTACAATATCTTAACTTCAGTTCTGCAAGGCTACGGCTATTGATACAGCTGTATAGTTTAGATTTGCATTAATCTTTGTATTAGCCACAATTACAACAAATATTATGAAGTTACATAATATGAGAAATAAGTGATTTACTTGAAAAAAAATAACTGACGTCTTCAAGTAATATACAACAATTGATGCTTCAAAAAAACAGTAGAATTTAGACATTTATCAAAATGAAGCGTAATTATTTGCAGTCACTCTGGTTCTTCTCCACAAAAGGATCATCATAATTTCACAGTTTTAATGAATTGATTGATTCATTTATTAATTGTCTTCCAGAAAGTCTTCCACCAGTTTGTTGAATTCATCAGCGTACCTCAGGTGGATATTGTGTTTACCCTCTGGCATCAGGTGTAATCTAGATTCAGGACAGAAAAAAAGAGGCTATACACGTCACATGTTTTTTTCCTGAATTTAAGGTAATCATCACGTTGTTGATATTTAAGTGTGTGTGTGTGTGTGTGTGTGTGTGGGCAGTCTCACCGTGATCCCTTGATGTGTTTGAGGAGACACTGTGGGTGGAAGCTGGGCACCATGGGGTCTTTCTCTCCATGGATGATGAAGGTTGGACAGCTGATTAGGGGCAGAAGCTCCAGGCAGATACTCCCTGACCGGAGGACATTTAGGTTAACATTTTGGCTTTTATCTTTTCATCTGCATTACATTATCA
This sequence comes from Anarrhichthys ocellatus, assembly GCF_004355925.1. NCBI lineage: Eukaryota > Metazoa > Chordata > Actinopteri > Perciformes > Anarhichadidae > Anarrhichthys > Anarrhichthys ocellatus. Next base: position 2,480,344 of record NW_022280078.1, on the reverse strand, counting down.
ATACTTTACAAACATCAATAAGCAGCTTCCTTGATAAGTGCATTATGACAACAAAGCATTCCTCCGCGATCTCTTGATTTGATCATTTCTGATGGTTTTCAGTTTTAACTTGACTTGTGTAATGGATCGGAAACAACATGGATTCAGTACCTTCCGGTCTTTCTGCATACTGTGCAAACCCATCCCCCCAGGCCTCCCAGGTTTTAGCAAAGGCTTCTGCTCCATACACATCCTCCATGGGCTTCCTCATCTTCGCACTCCATTTGGAGACGTCTCGGACCGCTGCGTGTTCCCACAGAGACCCATGCGCACACATTATACAAAGTTATGAATGATTACACCAGGCACAGTGCACACTGTTTGGGACTACACTGGTAGATTACCATTGTACAGCTTGAGGTCCTGCTGGGAAACAAAGGCATTGGCTCCCCATACAACCATCTTGCTGATCACGTGGGGGTGCCTCGCTGCTGCGATCATAGCGGTGATTCCTCCGTCACTCCACCCCAGCAGAGAGAACTTGCCAAAGCCTAATGCCTGTAAAATGAGAGATGTTATTCATCACTGACAAAGTCTATATTGTCTCATGTGCAACAAATACACTAAACAATGAACAAACAGACCTGAATTAGCTTTGATTCTTCTCATCACACAGTTTGGTGATCAAAGCACATATTTGCTAGACGGTGAACTACATATGGCAATACAAATTATAAAAAGCTGCTGTAAACATGTATGTGCATGGGTTGCTAAACCGATAGCATGGATTAAGAAACTGTGTGCTTGATTTAGCAGTCGGGATTATTTATCAGTGTCAGAAACACAGTGAGAGAGCTTCCTGTTTATAGCAGCCATTTAGAGATTAGCTAAGTACAATTCAGAGGAGGTATCTTAAGGTATAATTTGTGCTTCAACATAAAGAGTAATCTTGCCACATAAACATGCTTTGACTGACTTTTAAAAATGTATATTAAGTGCATCATAAAGGAAGTTATAGTGTGTTCATTATTAGTCTGAAACCAGTTTTTACCCCCTGCTTTCATTTAGCTGGAGAGACAATTTAGAACTTCCTTATATGACTTTCTCTCCACAATTATAATTTCCCAATTACTATTCTGAATGCATGACATGTATTCCAGCAACTTGCTTCAAAGTGTTATTCAATTGAGCATTCAACTCATCAATTCATGCTCTCACATTCACACACCCATTCTACTCTTAGATAACTATGCAATTCATGCCGGTAATAATGATCAACAATGATCAACAGACGGATAAGACCTTCATCAGATCCACTGCGTCCTTTGCATCCCTCTCAAAGAAGTCAGGGGGGAAGTCTCTGTCCGGTGGGCGGGACTGTCCGTAACCACGGGGATCCCAGCCCACGACAGTATAACGCTCCTTATTCAGAGACTTCAGCTGAGGTCCAAAATCAGTCCGAGTGCACCCTGTGGTAGAAGAGACCAAAACAAAAAGGCTTTCAACAAGCTCTAGGGGATGAACACATTTGGGACATGAGGCAGAGATACTGTATGTGTGAGAGTGATTTTGCCAGAAGGTCCAAGAAGAGGTATGTTGTTGTTGTTTTTACCCAGAGCACCGGGAAGCAACAGCACAGCGTGTTTCCCTCTGCCCGTCTGCTCGTAGTACAGATCCACTCCATTAACACGCTGCCTGCCTGAGGCCACCGAAGAGCTGCGGGGAAACAGACAAGCAGACTGTGGCAGTAATGGTCATGGTGATGGATGTAACAACAGAACAGCTCTGTCTGGTGAAAAACACTGGCTTTCATTTTGGCAGTCACAGCAAAACCAAATATGACCAAAAACTACAGCCATGACAACATGACAACATGACTGTGTTGTTCTTGTGTTTCATTAGTGTTCAGAAAAGTTCGATCAGCGGCTGCGACTCATGCTCAACATCCTGGTTCCCCATCGCCCTCAATGACAGCTTTAAACATTCTTGTAATTTTGAATGAATCTTGACAACATTGTTGTGTTATTACAGCCATGTTACTGTAAATGTGACGGTGTTTTGTCCTCGTTTCTCCGTTTGCACCTCCAGGTCATTGGGACTTGCTGTTAAACATGACTCATGCTGTGAAGGAAGGCCCCTCTGAGCTGAACATGCCAGCAACGATACTTTAAGAAAACAGGAAGCTGCACGGAAGATGACTGCATTCTTTGATAAAGCGTCACTGAATTAGAAAAAATAGTTGCATGGGAAAATGCTGCAGCCGAGAAGAAGTCTTGTGGACTTGTGCAGATATTGTGTCGAAATGTCAACATGGATAAGATCCTGTAGGATTTTAGCAGGACATCTTCCACAGACGGCTAAAGCTGTTAACTCAACACAGAGTTCTGATCAATCATCATTTTTACAGCAATGATTTACATTGAAGAAAAGAGCCATATATTTTATATAAATAATATGTATTATATAAATAATATGTATTATATAAATAATACATATATAAATGTATGATTGTATTCTCATAGACCATGTCGAAGAGTAATTAGTCTTCAATTTTGTCTAAGAAATGTTGTTTTTTGGAGGAGTTATGCATCTCATCATGTATTAAAAGAACAAAGCAGTGTTTTTTGTAGATATACCTGATTAGAGAGGGGGATGTTGCCATACTGTTTCAGTTTAAATAGTCTTCTTCACTTGACTATTTAATAATGGGATTTCATTTTGTTTATAAGAAAGCATTTTTATTCCTTTTTCATTTTGAAAATATCCACTCTTACATTGTAGGCTTGCTAATGAAAATATACCATATAATAATACGTGTATCAGCAACTAAAATACTACTACTAATACTGATAGATACGATTAGATTGGTTAACAATAGAGACTACAGCAGAATGTGTACTGCGTTTATAAATTCTCACAATTTCTGCAATGCTATTTCGTGCATACTGTATATGGTGCACTACCTGCACACACTGCGCCATCTAGTGGCAACAAATCAAACAATCCTTCAGAGAAACTCTGCTAGAAGGACGAACATGCTGCAAACAGCAGGGCTGGCATTTCCTGCTGTGGTTTTGTTTTTCACTGCAGCACTCCGTGGTTAAAGTCCAGGCTTTGAATGTGCGAATTTACATTTAAATATCAAATTGAAAACTGTTACCAGTACAGCTGTGCAGCGGTCGTGGCTCTCCTCGTGACGGTTCTGCGTGTAAAGAAACGTCCTCGGAGTAAAAACAACGCCATTCCTCGGACGTCCTCGCAGACCGAACCGTTCTGCTGCAGGTCTTCTTTAGGTGGTTAAAGGTTAAACTTTCCAGTGCTGGATTACATGTCTTCAGCCAGAAAGAGATTTAGTTAGAGGTTTTTTTTTTAGGGAATACAGGAAGTCAGGTTGGCTCTTTCCGCCTCGTCTTTATTGACATAACATTTATAGCGAAGTAGTACGAAAACGAACCGAAAGACAAACATTCACGTGAATCGTATTATATTCGACACACTGGGAAATATTTCAGTAACACATTATTTTACAGATCAAGTTCCTAAGAAGTTTGATAGACCTATGTGGAACAGGGAAAGTAGAGACAACGAGATGCAGTAAATAGGCAGGTGAAGTTTCTAGCAAATTATAATTGAAAGTAATTTATTGGAATTGTGCCAACAGGGCAATGTTAGTATACAAAAGTAGTCCTTTGCAGAAAACGTCCCGAGGAGGGTTAGGAAACTATGAGACCTATAAAATAAAGTTTTACGACTTTACATTTATATTCCTTTTGTCTGCCAACATGTCACTCACAGACAAAGAGAATATGGCATCCTACATAGTGACACATGCTTGGTGTCAGTTAGACCCCAGAGACCTCTTGTGAAATAACTATGACATTTAGTTTGAGATTTTGGAGGGGTAAAGCTGTATAAATATTACATTCAACACCAATCAGAGATACTGCAGTGTATTATGTCTAATAGACACCAACATTTAATGCATCATTTTCGAAAGCAGACTCCTAAAACATGGTTCAATGAAGTTTAGCGTATTATCATGCACACATTTGTTGATTAGCACCAAAAAAAAAGTACTGAATGTCATTAGTTTTGCAGGTATTTAGTCATAAAGCAAAGTATTGATTGATAAGTGTTGGATATTTTTTCACTTTTATAATTTAAGCTGCTGTACCAGTAAAATTAACCGAAAAATATGAACACAGTTTATCCTGAGGGGAAGTGAATGTCTGTAGGATTATCCTCTGAGCACCATGAAAGTCTGAATCAAGCTTCAAGGCAATACAATCAAGCACTGTTGAGACATTTGAATAAATCAAAGTGGTAGACAGACCGAACGACATACATGACCAAAACACCAAGAGCTTTTTGGGTCCAGGTTTTGAAATGCGAGGATCTGCTTTAATTTTTTTCATATAACTGACTATTGTTGGCAGTTCAAAGATGTCACTTTGACCTCTGGTAAATTGCAGAAGGCATTTTTCATTATTTTTAATAAAATAACCGATTACTTGACAAATCAAGAAAATAATCCTCAGATTAATTTGACAATGAAAATTAGTGTTTTTTTTGCAGCAATGATTGAATAACTCTTTAAGGACTTTACAGTGTAGTATTGTTTGGTTGTATCAGAGATACATAGCTCCTCATGTGCATTATCTGCTGGCCTGAGTGTAACAAACAAACTGACATCAATCTTGAAAGTAACTTCTGTGTCTCCCTCTTCTTTCTCTCCCTTTTTAGATACTGATATAATCATCAACATATTATGTATTATTATTATTATTATGTATTATGTATATGCAACACGGCACTCACCCCCCTCCTCCCACCCACACCTACACACACAGTGCTGCTCTGGTGGAGCTGTTTCTTTATAATTTCGTTCTAATGTGTGATGTGTCTGTTTATGAATGGGTTTGACCCGCTGCTAGCTAGATGAGCTGTTGAGACCTAATTCTCTGAGGCAGGCAGGCAAGCGGCTTTTTGTAAACGCCTCCACTCTCCTCTGCCTGTCAGTGCGTCTGAGCTGTGCCACACACTGAACCACACACAGGAACACAACACAGAGACGGCAGAGCCGGGCTAAAAATACCTTGATCGCCGCAGAGTGGTGTGTTGAAGATGAAGCACAATTTACTGGAAATGAAGTGACTGAAATAGATGCAAGTGAAGTGTCCACTGAGAATCAACACAATTTAAAAATAAATGAGGGATTTGTTGCTTCTCACACAAAAATGTTTATAAGCAATTCGCATGAAATTAGAAAAAGTCCTGAAGTATGAAGCTGATAACAATAAATGTGAGGATTTGCTTCTTTTCCCTGATTTATATAAGAGTTTTTAAGCCACGCTAGCATCAATGTAGCATGTCGGCTGGTCGGTTCACATCTTTTGTCCAGACTGAAATAAATCAGAAACTATTTGGATGGATTTCAATGAAATTTGGAACACTCTTGGTCCCCAGAGGATGAATCCTATATTCACTTGGTTGATTCCCTGACTTTTCCTTTAGAACCACCAGAAGGTACGACATTTTTGTTTTGGAGCGAAATACCAAGACAGATATTGAGTCTTTTGCCATGACATCTGGTTCTTCTCCTGACTGTTTCCACTAGAGCCACCAGAGATGCTAAAAGTTTTCACTTATTTGTTTTGCTTATTTTATTTTATCTACAACATGGATTGGTGTAAAATGTGGTACAGGAATAAAAATACCTGTGTGTCGATGATGTAGCTATACTTCAAGTTGACTTAGTAACTGAATTTCAACTAAGAATCAACACATGAGTTTGAGCCGCTGAAAACATGATCTCAAATCAGAAGTATATCTCTATAGAACAAAATGTTTACTGCCAAATATGCAAATATAAAAGTTAAAGTCTGGAGAGAGCATTGTTTATGAATAATCATTTGTGTAGTAACGAAAAACTCAGTTTAGCGCCATAAGCAAACATCCCTTTAACTGTCATTGCATTGCTGAATCCTGATTGGTGCACAAAAATGTGTATCTCTTCCCACTTTGTTCAAACCAGCAACAAGAGCACAGACAAAATGAAAAATATTGAAAAACGTTATGTGAAATAACAGAAACTGTTTGAACTTTTTTTGAACAAGTTGTCTGTTTATGTAGGACACCATTAAAAAAGTGTTTTAAGGGCATTTAAGCTAAATGGGCGAATTTGTAGTTCTGCGACAACTTGCCTGTCATATTAAGAACATTATATACATTGAGATTTATTGCAAGAGGCATGTATTTTGAGCCTCATTCAGTAGTGCTCCTTTTACGGTAGCTCCTCAGCAGATAGTGATAGGATGGGCCACTGTTGGATCTGTTCTCCTCTGCCCTCTGGCCCTCGACCATCTTTGTCTGGCTGGTATATGCCTGTCCACATTCCCATGACCCAACTCCTGGTCTAAATATAAATATCTAAGCAGCACTGCTAAGGTCACATTACGTAATCCCAAGCAGCACATTCTCAATCAAGAAGCACCGGGAGCGTGAGCTGTGGACGCGTCGAAGGCTTTATGATACCCTGGGTCAGCAGTGGTGGTTTGAAAAATGATGGGACGCAGTAACAGCTAGTGCTTGACCAGCGGAGCTAAACAATTCTGGAGCACTAGGTGACACACAAAATTGAAAACCTGGTGAAAACACCCCCACATTGTGTCCTGAACTTGATGGGATTTTCTCACAACCTTTGGCTGACATGGGTAATGGGATAAATAAGGTACAGTATCAAATCTCTACGCAAGAAGGATTAAAAAAACATCCAATCCTTCATTACCATACTTGAACATGCTTGTACTTTCACAGCCTTTTCTTTCTTCCTTTGACTCAATTTTCTAACTGTCTTTAGATCCTGCCCGATCTGTATCTCGGAAATATCAAAGGTAAGATGTCCTGGCTTTGTCACTTGAGTGAAGAATTAATTTATTTTCAGGTTAATAGTAGAGTGTGTTTCAGTTCCTCATACAGAGGGGCATGTGGTGAGATGCTAGGCTGAGATCAGTTTCTATAGAGTGGAGAGGTCACAGAGTGGAGCAGAATGATTGAAGTAGTGTATTTTGGTGTAAAAAAAAAAATATGATTACACTGTGTTTTTGCCGGTGTGTGTGTGTGAGTGTGTGTGTGTGTGTGCGGGGGTTGATGTGTAACTCTCTGTCAGCTGCTGGAAGAAAAAAAATATTTTTGAGGGTTGTTGAGTGCATGAGGGTTGGTGTGGGAGGGGATGCCCCGCGGTGTGGGGGTGTCCCTACTGTGAAGCGTATTCCACCTCTTTCCATACCTCAGCAAATGCATCAACTGGTTGCTCTTAAAAAAATAAATAATCTGTGCACACGTTTAATGGTGGCCACACAAGAAAAATATGGATCATTTTTTGTAAACATGACATGTTAAGTGAAACACTGTTAAAACGGAAATCTAACACCTTTCACATTATCCAGGCCTTTAATCTTCTTTTATCCTTTTTGCGCTGCATATTTTAACATCTCAAACTTTTTTGTCTTCGTACAACAGCAAGCGAGTATGACAAAGAAGAGTAAAACTATTAAAATAAAATAAAATAAGAAGACCCCATACCTCTCCTACAGAGGCAGAACAGCGATACAGAAGCAGTGAAGTTGAGAAAAATAATTAAAGGTATCAGGCTGGCCGGCAGACAGAGTAATGCCTTAATTCTATGCCGGTTCAAAAAAAATAAATTACTATTATAGAACCTACCTAATATTCTTACTAGAGACCCTTCAGGGTCTGGAGGGAAAAGTGTAGTACAACAAAATGTGTTATCTCAGCTTTCTTGTTGGCTACTTTTGAAGTTCTCTGGTCAAGAAAATAAACGTATTAACTATATTAAACCAGCGATTTTAAAGATTTAATTGTGTGATTTAAAGCTGAGATGGCAGTTACCTGCTACTCTGCTAAGCTAGTTATGTTAGCTTTAGCTGGAGTTTAGAGTTAGCAGTAGTTTAGCGTTAACTGGGTTTCTATTCTACATAATGGTTGGATTTAGCTACTGTCTCATTATGTGTAATACCATTGAATTACCAAGATGTTAGTTTACCAAAATGGATATATACATATATCAGCTATAGGGAAATATCAATAAGTAAATGTATTTTTAGCTTTAGCTATCTCACCAGCTAACGATACCTTGTTTGCTTTTACTGATAGTCTGTTTTTATCTTCTTTTTGTAGTTTCTTCTAATTTTACATGCTGTTTTCACAGAAATGATACATTTCTATGTTGTGATAATAATTACAATTTAGTACAAATATGTAGTGATTATGTTTTGGCTGTTTATAGTAGTGTCACTGCTCTGTGCTCAGCAGAGGAACAGTTGTTGGCACCGTGACACCCCATAAAACTATTCAGGCTATCTCAGGACCGAGTGAACACACTTGTGGACTTGTCTCATTTCATGACGTTCAAATCACTGGCTTACAGTGTAAGTTACATAATCAGATTGTGTTTCCTACGCAACTATCTTAAGGATTGTATCAGTTCGTGTTTTGTCTTGCAGTTTATACAAACTCTCATGATGTGTGAAATCTATTTGGCTGGCAGGAGGGTTCAGTTCAGACTCATCTTGGTCTTGTATAGGTGGCATCAGCATCCTGCAAACTTGCAAAGCATGAGAAAAATGTGCTCAAAACACATCTGTCCAAGGTAGAAAACCTTTGGCTTCCTTTTAAAGAACAAAATTTGATTAGAACAAATACTGTTTCTTGCTTCTGGGCCAAGCTGTTGGACTGTTTTAGAAACATTGGTTTTCCGGTTTTTCTTTCAGTTCAAAACAAGAGCAAAACTTTTAAGGCCACATTTGTTTGGGAGACAGGGGGGTTGTTGTTGTTGAGTAGAAATGCTTAATTTAGGTTGGGCCTTACATGAGGTGATCTTTGATTGGATGGAAGGAATATTTGAGGTGATTGATTTTCTGTGCGATCCTCAGATGCGCGAGACAGGGAGCTGTTGGCGCAGCACAACATCACCCACATCTTGTCCATCCATGACACAGCTGCACCCATCCTGGAGGTGAGCCGTCTTCTCTGTGTCTTATATCGGCCTGTTTGACCCTGTGACCCCAACATTAATCCAACCATAAAGTACACAACAACAGCAGCAGACCTGTGGTGCCACTGTCTTTTTCTGGCTTAATATATTCATTAGGGCTGCAGCTAACATTTCGTTTTTTTAATTATCGATTCATTTGTCTATTGATTTTTCCAATCAACTGATTCATTTCTTAGTCTAAAAAATGGCAAAGAATAGTGAAAAATGTCCATCAAAGTTCCCCAAAATCTGAGGTAACTTCACTTATTTGAGAAGTGGGAACCAGCTAATTTCCAGATTTCTTTGCATGAAAGCCGTTGAAGTAGACCTTCAATTAGTGTGTAAGGCAGATGTTCGTATTTTCAATTCTGCATGGAAAGTCCTTTTGTCATGTATCTGTCAGATGACTTGGAATTCACCAGGTTTCACTAAATAAGCAGCAGTCTGCCATCAAGCCATTAAACTGGGAGACATTTTTCACACAATGTGCTTTTAGTTCAGCAGCTTGATGTCCATAAAGTCTTGAAAGTGGAACTGCATTAAAAAAAAAAAAAAAAAAAAAAAAAGGTTTCTGACTTTTCACAGCTGCAGAGAGAAATGTGTTTTTCTTGTGTGTGTGTGTGTGTGTGTGAGCGAGAGAGAGAGAGAGAGAGAGAGAGAGAGAGAGAGAGAGAGAGAGAGAGAGAGAGAGAGAGGTGATCTACTGTGAGAACCTGGTTGGTTGAAAGTAGAAATTTGCACTCACTGATCTCAATTTGGTAACATATGTAAAAAAAACATATTATCTCAATTGCAAAATCTGTCCTAGAAGAAATAAAGTTGAATTTAGAGACCAAATCATTTCAGAATAATAGCGGATGAGCCATTTGAATTTGAAAGAACTTTTCCTCTCTCTCGGTCCGCGTTTGAATCGTTTTTGAGAATCTTGATCTCCAGTGTCCGCTTTCACAACTTTCATCTTTTCTTGTTGAAAGCGAGCATGAAAAGTGCTCAGAGATTTCTGTACACTTTCTCCATCCATGCTAGTATCTTTCATTGAACGCTGAAGAGAAACAGCAACTTGTATTAGAGTATCACTACCCAAACTGGTCAACCACCAAGACTTTTACACGGCTTTGGGCCTGAAGTCATGTCTGACTCGATGAACTGTGCTGCCCTTCGTTCAGCTGCTCTTTAATCACAGCTGCTGTACAAATCTTTGATCTTGATCGCTGGATTGCTCTCGCATTCGCATGGATGACACAGCTTTTTGAGCTCTGTGGCATGATGACTCAGGTCTATTTGACCAGATGGGACGGTGTATTTGCATGCCTAACAGTCAAACTGCTGACTGATTGATTTCTTGGAAGACGGCATGGTGGTTCATGAGAGAGGAAGGTAGAATTTGCAACCACCAAGTCTCAGAGGTTGGACATGCCCGTATAGTATGTGGCTCCAATTAACATACCGCAAAGTAAACGGACGTGGTTAGTTTTATTGAACAAAATCTGAGTTTAAGAAATTAATTTCTGCACTTATCCACAATCTGCATGCACATTGTTTGAGAGTGCATTCGTGCTTTCGATCTGCCTGGGTTTGATGACGGTGCAAAGATACAAGTGGACTTCTCAGCATCTCTTTGCATAACCTGACTTTTTTCTGTAAACAGTCACAATTTCGCCGATATGAGACTTACATGCTCCTTCAATATGTGCAGGTCCGTTTGTGATTAAGCATGCGTGTGTGTGTGAATGATTACTGCGTGAGACTCTGTTTGAGTGTGTGTGTGTGTTGTGTGTGTGTGTGTGCAAGCTAACCTGTCTGGAGCACTTCCAGAGCTCGGTGTGTCCCAGAGGGCTAAGGGGTTTTTGCAGCGGTGCAGTCATAACGGACAAGGTAGTTTCTGTCCACTGCATGTACCATCAGCTGCCAGGTGCACAGCACAAAAACACACATTAACACACACATTAACACACACACACACAGGCGAATATCTCGTTATGTCTTGACCTACCATACCAGCGGGGTCAGAGGGGCAAAGTTTCAGGGGCCGTACCATACATTCGAAACAGGAAGTGTGTTCGACCCGGTGTTCAAACAGATGACCTGACAGGATGAGAAACCCTTTTTACACTTTGAGAAATGTACATTCATTAATTCAGTGGGTTTGTCTGCAGAAAATACACCGTATTGGGTTGTTGAGTCTAAACTTCTCCCCCCTTCACCCTCTAGGACATGACGTACCTGTGTATATCTGCTGCTGACCACTCGAAGCAAAACCTGTGAGTACTTACAGGATATACAATATATACAGCAATATGAGGTTCACTATGTTTGAAAGTTGTACAATATTGGATTTGATGTATCTACCATCTGATGATCTGTTGCAAGTGTAATTGCGTGAAAATAAAAGTCCAATAACAGTCCAATTTCATTTTACATTTCGGGGGTGTTTTGTATCAAATACATTTTTTGACATCCCACGATTTTTATATATTTATGAAAGTATATCTATATGAAAGTGTTCTTATTTAGGACATCATATTGAAAAGAGTCACACGTACAACCATTAATGATTGAGCACCGTACACCAAAAGATTCAAACTATCAACAATATACAAAGTCTTATAGTTGGAGGGCAGGTTCTTGCTGTCAATATTTGATGGATTAAAAATTGCAGAATGGTGGAATCAATTGATTAATAGATGGAATAATTCTCAGCGGTTTGATTCAATCATAATTTGTAATACCTGCCTATAATATTTGATATTCATATTTCTACAAGGATTCAGTACTTCAGAGCCAGCATCGTGTTTATCCACGAGTCCCGACTGAAAGGAGAGGGCTGCCTCGTCCACTGGTGAGTGATTTGTGTATTAATGTACTTCATCTTGAAATAACATGCGAAAACAAAACTTCAATATGAATCATCAAATAACACTTAAAGGGAATTTCTTATTAGTGAAAACAATATCTTCCTTTTATGTCTGGTTGTTTTAACTGCACATTACTTACTTACATAGTAGGCCTACTCTCCATTCATATGTTTATTTAAAAATCATTGTCATTTTATACTTTACATTTCGTTATTGATACGAAACCGGTTTCATTTGCATATGAGGATGTTGAAAGGAAGAAGCACAAATATTCAGATCTAGTTGATTTTGGTTAGAATGATGATTATTTGCCTCAAGATGATTATTAACTGCAGGTCTTCATATTTCAGTAACCCGATTTTCATTTTCAACCACATCAAAACACATCACTAAACAGGAAAAAACTAATTCTGGTTAAAAGCTCTCATTGTAAATGTCATCACCTTTCATCTTTTCTCATATCAAACAAGACAAAATCAAGCATTTAACCACAGCTTTAGGGGGGGAAAGGGGTTTCACTTCTTTGCAGACTAAAGAAGAGAATCAGAATATGTGTTGATTGTTGTTGTGTGCTCTCAGTGTGGCAGGCGTGTCCCGCAGTGTGACTCTGGTGGTGGCTTACATCATGACGGTGACGGGTCACGGCTGGGTGGAGTCTCTGGCGAGGGTGAGGGCGGCCCGGCCGTGTGCGGGGCCCAACCTGGGCTTCCTCCGGCAGCTGGAGGAGTTTGAAAACACAGAACTGACCGAAGTGAGTGATACCCTGCTGATCTTAAGATCATTAACATTTCATGATATCAAACACCTATTTTGATTATTCTTTTTTCAGCAGCAGCCATTGAATTTATTTCTCTAATTACCTCTCTATATAATAGTTTGAGTTGTCACTGGCAGAGTCTGCCACTCCTACGTGGGATTCAAATTGTGCATTCATGCACAAGGGATTAACAGGAAATGATGCAAATACGCATTGGATTGGTGTGGAAGTCAGTATTTGTGGACAACATCCCACTATGGTTTTAGTATTGCTGTGTTGGACAACATTGTCGACTGTCGTCTTTGATAAAACAATTTGACATGATGAATGCCTGTTGGCCACTGGTTTGTTTGGTTGCTCTTTAAACAGGTATTATTTTGTTGCATTTCCAACAGAGTAGCTGCTGAAAGAGCAACTTGACACCGGCTGAAAAGCACTGTTTTATTGCCCTCTCTGGTTGAGCTTCAAGCCTCTTCCACTTTTTTTAGTTTGGCCTTTTTGACAGTTATGTAACAGGGAAGGCGCAGACAGGAAGCAGGGGGGCAGAGAGGGGAGTAACTTGCTACAAAGCTCCGCGGTCAGAATCAGTCTCAGGACGTTGCGGATACAGTATATGTGGCATGCGCTGTAACCGTTTGGCTAACAGTGGCGCTTTAGCCTGCGTCATTTCTGACAGGTGACATGCCGCACACTTCTGATCACACTTGTGGTCAGAGGTGTGCACTGTTGCACCTATAACCACACCCGACAGTGAGTACACTGTGTACTGACACACCCTGTAGTACACGTCTACATCACTGCAGCGAGGTGAGGTCCATGGGAAACAACATTTTCTTTGGGCATGTTAAGTAAAGTTGCTCTTGAAGGCGTGTCTGCTGCCCCTATTGAACAATAAATGTGTCCTTTTGAGCATTGGCACACATTTTGGACCTGTTGTGAATGGCCACACTCCAAGAATAGAGCGGGACGAGACGTGATGGTCATTCAAATAAGGGCACGCACTTTCGGAGAATATACCTACAAAGCCATCGATTTGTGTTACACTCTGTCATAGAAAACTAGTCAATCGCTGTGTAAAGTGGGCATGCTCATCTGATTGTCGGTGTGGGAAAGTTACAGAAATTGTCGGGCGCAGACCACCCCTTTCAGGAAACTGACAAGAGAAGAGATCTGACAAGCACGTCATTTGAAGCACACTGACTCCAAAAACAACTTGGACTAAAATCCAACTAGAACTAGCCTCCCTCTCTGTCTTAGTTTCCCCTCCCTCCATCACTTGACTCAGCTGTCATGTGACTCACTGTTAGTCTAACTCTGCCCTTCCCATCCAGTATCAGGCCTGGTGGAAGGACCGGTACGGGAAGAACTCGTTGAACGATGATGAGGAGATGGAAAACCTTTTAACTGGGAAATCTAACAACAGCAGCAGCAGCGATGGCATAACAACCAGCATCTCTCCTGCGCTGGGTGCAGGTGGCACCTGAAGAAATGTCTTCTGGGAGTCTCGTCTTTCCTGGAGTCAAGCAGCTGAGGGAGTGACGGGCTTCTGCTCAGACCATTAGACCCACGAAGACCAGACCAGCTGTTTGCCTTCGTCGTCGATAAATGCTCTGTATCAATATGATAACTTGAATATCGTGTTTGCAGGATTGCTAAGGGGGTCATGTGAGTGTGTATGGGGGGGGGGATTTTTTGATGTCGTCATCTCAGTCCCCCTCGTCATGTCATGTCCTTGCCTCTAACTGTCAAAACAACATGCAAGGGCAGTCAAGCATGACACCAAGGAAATATGTACATACAGTCCGCAGTGTGAACTCACACATTTAGCAGCGTTCACTCCCCATTAGTTACATTATGCTGTGTCTTCTACTTGAAATATGAGTAGTCTAACACGTTCTGTGTGCAAGCTGAGTAATACTGTGTCTTCCAGTGAAACAGTATCAGAAGCAATATTTATGTATATTTACTAATCACAGTTTTATTCCTTAATTAATGTTTTTTTGTTTTTGTTTGTATTGTAAAAAAGCGTGTGGTCTAAATAAGACTCTCAATTATGCCATTAGAAGGATTCACAGTCAAAGTTAAATTTTGATGGCAAGAGTTTGTGGAGTTAATGATTCACAACTACATTTCTGCTCCAGATTATAATAATTTACACATGTGAATTTGCATTTCATTGAATAAAATCATTAACATGAAGTTTGATTCATCAAGTGGATATTTCTTTATCTGGGGCCTTTGTAGAGCAGTGGGTGCTGACATCGGGGTGTGAGGTTCCACGCTGACAGAAAAAAACAAACATTTCTGCTACATCAAATGTTTAGATTTGTTTTGTGAATGGCATACTTGCATGGCATAATTGCAGGCCACTGATAAAATATTATAATATATAATAATATATAAACAATACTCTGTTAAAAGACAAGGTCCTACCGCATTAATGAATGTGTAGGCAGCAGTTAAGTAGTTTTGTTAAAGTGGAAGTTTAACTATTTTATATACTGCTGGGTAGTTCCATCTGAAAACAATCTACATTCTACGACCACTGTTTAAATAAATCAGTAAAATGCTCATTTTTTTCTTAATGTTGGGGTTATTGTTATCAAACATTTATTCTTTTTTGTCTGTTTTTGATTTACTTTAGTTCTCTACCTCTGCTTCTCTATTCTGTCAGAGCATTTGGGCTGCATCTTTGCATGCTTTACAAATGAAGTTATTACAACAGAAACAACTAACCTGTTCTTGAGTACACTTGAGTAAATGTAGAATACTTATAGTTAAATCCCAGTGGGGGGCCAAAAGCCAAGAGGAAGTGGTAAGAAAGTAACTAAATATTTTACTATACTGTACTTAAGTACAATTTTTGAGGTACTTTACCTATTAATTTTTTAAGGTAACCTACTTTATACTATTTTATACTTCAGTACTTTTCAGTGGCTACTTTGTATTCCATAATACATTCATCTGACAGACACTAATTACTCTACAGATTTAGATTTTTATATTAAAACCATGCTGATTTCAATATGATGCTTAAACTATACCCAACATGGTATTAAATAGTATGAATTAGCTCTACCTTAAACAGATATATTAGCTACAATATTTATAAGTTAATGTGTCACGTATGATAATCAAATACTGTATTAGCCTATCCTTTATTACAATACTGACAGTAGCCAATACAGCAGAATGGATACTTTTACTTTTAAAACTTTGAGTTCAATTTGCTTTTTGTACTTTTGTAAGCTTTGGAAGGCTGGACATGAATATCTTTTAATTGTAAGTAGGCCTAAACAAACGCTGATTTAAAGTGTTAAAGTGAGTCTTTTTAAAAAATTGTTTTGCATTTCTTTTAGAAATATTATATTTAATTCACAAGTCTTCCTGTGCTGGAGGAAGTCGATGGACTGTAGACATTGCGCTCTCTAAATAACGCCGCTAATTATAGAAATATAAGAGTTTATTATAATCTTATCTGAAGGCTGTTCTTCTCTGCGGTATCATTCATCGCCAATGTTCTGTTTAATCTTCCAATGGCAACAAACAGATGTGTTGTTTTTGTTGCGCATCACTTCTGCTGCAGGACAACTCTATAGTTACTTTTCGTAAAGCTTTATCATTTCAAAGAATTGTTTTCGTCTCCGTCCCATGATTATTTTCCACGTGTGCGGGCGTGACACTTTTGACTGACGGCGGCAGGGTTTCCCCCGGTGTCTTACTGGAGATCGGCCGCTGTGTGCGCGCTGATAAGCTTCGCAGGAGAGAGAGAGAGAGAGAGAGAGAGAGAGAGAGAGAGCAGGTGCGTCCTCCTCAGCATCCCCGGCTCTGTGTCTCCGCCCTCCCGCTGCTCGCTATAGGCTGGAGGATTTAAGCGGGCCCGCCGTAGTGTTGAGAACTCTCTGAGAACGATTCATTTACAAACTTGCCGGGTTTCGAGTTTCACAGGTAGGAGCAGCTCGATACGCTACGATAAGGGCCAAGTTAGTCTGCGTGGGAGATCAGGGTGGTTCGAGAGTTTTGGTCTATAGACTCATCTCTCTCTCTGCCAAACTCGCACTACTGTTCAAAACATCGAGCCTGCACGGTGGAGTTGTCGCGTGCGTCTGTTTGGACGGAGATGAACGCTGAGGTGGATTACGGAGGCTCCGGGAGCAGCGGGAACGGAAAGCTGCGCAATTGGCTCATCGAGCAGGTGGACTGCGGCACATATCCCGGTCTGGTGTGGGAGAACGACGAGAAGAGCATCTTCAGGATACCGTGGAAACACGCCGGGAAGCAGGACTATAACCGTGATGAGGATGCCGCGCTTTTCAAGGTAAAACACCCGCATCCTCCGCTGTTAGTTCAGACAGAATGCAAACAGGATTTTCAGAATAAAAGTAACGAGTGCGCAAACTGACAAAAAGCCATCATTTCAAATGCTTTTAAAGTCTCCAAAGTGATGTCAGGGTAGGTTATGATAATCCTATTCTAAATAATATTATTATGCTGTTTTTCACAAAGTGGGATATTATTTATTAGATATTAATTGGTTAACGCAATCGTAAGTATTTAAGATACAGGTTTTAAAAGTCTATGCTGTCATTTCATGTTTTTAATATCAAGCACTCTGCAATGTCTTTGCCTTTAAAATGTGCAATATAACTAGGGCTGCAACGATTCTTTTCATTATCGAATGATCTATTAAATATCAGAAAATAGCCTCGTAAAATGTTCAAATATATGACTTCTTTTAAAACGCTTGTTTTGTCTGAAAAGTAATTATAAACCAAAAGATAATCGGTTTACAGAAAAACAGGATATCTTCACTTGTGGACACAGAAATGTCCACGTTGCTTATGTCCGTGGATGGATTACTCAATTTTTAGCTCTTTAAAAATCTTTTTTTTTTTTTTTAAAAGAATCATAAATAAACGTCCCTTCTCTTGGGAGGATGTCTGGCTCTTGAGATACATGCTGGAGTTTAGTTTAAAGAACTGTTTGTCTCATCCTCTCAGGCCAAACTTTTGCAAGTTTTTTTTAAGTTTTACCGGTGATCTGTCTGCAGGCCTGGGCGCTGTTTAAAGGAAAGTTTCGGGAGGGGATCGACAAGCCGGACCCGCCGACCTGGAAGACCCGCCTCCGCTGCGCGCTCAACAAGAGCAACGACTTTGAGGAGCTTGTGGAGAGAAGCCAGCTGGACATCTCAGACCCGTACAAAGTGTACCGCATCATCCCCGAGGGCGCCAAGAAAAGTCAGTCCCACCTCAAACACCTCACATATCAAACAATACAGCTTGGTTTTTGGCATGGTACCAGTTTGATGACAATGCCGCATACATAGTCTATAAGACGACCACGGTGAACCTTTTTTTGAAATGTAAGTTATAATGTAATCATGATTTTTATTTTCTGTTGGTTTTATTCGACAAAGTTGGAAATTCTCTTGAGAGAATGATAAAGGTCACCGACTCCTCAGTGCAGTGATACATCTTTGAAGGGTTAAGAAGACAAACCACCAGTGAAGGTCACGCTGCATGATGTCAGCAGTCGTGGACTTTTTTTCTGTGCAGAGTTCTGTATGTTCTTATATTTTATCTCTTGTGTCTCGCATTCAGGACCCAGACAGGAGGACAGTCCTCTGAGTCCGATGAGCTATCAGGTGCACTCCCCCTATCCTGCCCTTCAGACCCAGGTGATTGTCATACACGTGGAAATGAGTGGGCTTGTGAGAGAGAGAGAGGGTGAGAGAGAGAGAGAGGGGGGGGGGGGGTGAGCAGGGTTGGATGTGCAACAGAAACAGTGGATGAGGGCATACCTTGCATGCATGAATGGCCTCGGATGCACCAGATGCCACGTTTCAGGTTTGAGTTGTATCCCAAAGCCGTACTGATGCTGACTGCATGTGCTGTTGGAAATAACAAGATAATCATCACACAGAAAGAGGACAGTGTCTTATCATTTAAAAACCATGTCAATAACAGGTGTTTGTAATTAGTTTGACAGTATGTTATACATGTCCAAAATTTTGACTAGTCACCAAAAAAGAAAAACATATATTTATATATATATACATTTTAAATGTTCAAAGTTGTTGACCAGAGCCGTACTGGTACATACATTCCTTTATTTTATTTAACTTAATCCTTTTTAACTACTCTTTGTCTAAAAATATAGTCAAATTATTACATTGGATATTATATTATAATATAATATATATTTGAAGAGTCTCGAGAATAACATAAATAAAACTAAAGCAATGAAAGAAGTATTGTTATCATAACTACAACTTAAATATGGAAGCAGAAGCATGCATGTGACTACAATACAGTCAGTTTAAGTTAATTTTGCACGTTAATTGTTTTTGTCTGTAGATACCACAGTATGTGCCCACACCAGAGTGCGGCTGGAGAGATTTCTGTCAGGAGCAGGCCTCCCTGCCTGAGCTGCCCTTCACTCACTGTCCCCCCCGCAGCCTGCCGTGGCAGGGCCAGTCCATGGAGAATGGTACGGTCCTCGATGTTCAGTTTATAAGCATTAGCATCCAAAGCAGTTCCTTTCTGTGCTGATGTTGAGCTCACGTCTGTTCCTCCGTGTGTGCAGGTTATCAACTCAGAGCCTCCATTTACTCGTATGGTCCTGCTGACAGTCAGCCCTCGCCTTTCACACTGGACGCCAGCATCAGATCAGCAGAGGCGCTCTCAGGTAAACACCGTCGTTTCACTTTTTTTCTCTCTAGGGGGGGGATGGGATGGAGTACACCGAATACATTTACACAGACAACACACCACACTGCTGACGTGACCTGTACCTGTGACCTCTTCTCCTCCAATCAGACTTCCGCCTGCATGTGTCTGTGTATTTCCGGGACACTCTGGTGAGGGAGGTGACCACCTCCAGTCCAGAGGGTTGCCACCTCACTCCCTGCTCCCCAGAGGAGAAGCACTACCTGCCTCCTGGAGGTCCCGAGGTGGTCCCCCTGCCCGTGGACAGTCTGTCTGCCCAAAGGAGGACAGAGGAATGTCCCCCGAGTCCCCCGTCCACCCTGGAGAGGGGAGTGTTACTGTGGATGGGCGCAGACGGACTCTACGCGCGGAGGCTGTGTCAGGGCAGGGTGTACTGGCAGGGAGGACTGTCCCAGTATGGAGACAAGCCCAACAAACTGGAGCGAGAGGTCACCTGTAAGCTCCTCCACACACAGGACTACCTGACAGGTGAGACAGAAGAAAAGGGCTGCAACTCATTTTTTTATAATCATTAAATGGGGACATTTGTTTTTGATATTCTATGTCTGTGAAATGTCAAAAAGTCCTGAAAAATGCCATGGCAGTTTCAATTAAAAAGTCCACATCCAAAGATATATACATTTTTAACAATATCCAACATCAAATATTCACATTTAAGAATCTGGAGCCAGCTAAAGTTATGCACGTTGGTTTTCATGAATGATAAACAACTGATTATTGTATATTCGTATATATCTTATCGTGTATATATCTTATATAGATATATCGTTTGTCGATTCGTTGTCTTCAAAATGAGCACATGTTGTCCAACTCTCCAGTACACAAGGCTTTATTCACCAAATGATTTTGGCTACCCAGTTGTTGTTAAAACCCGGTTTTAGTAAAACACAAAGCAAAATATGGAAATGTGATTTTGTATGAAAAAGAAACGCCAACATAAATGAAATCAACTAATTCGATTTTCAAGAAATTGCACAGAATGAGGAAGGAGATACTCCATTCTGGCTTTGTCAGTAAAAATACTTGCAACTTGAGAAACAGGTCAAATGTTTTTTTATGATGCAACAGACTGAATCATTTTTCTTCTTGATGGTTGGAAGTGTCTTTGAGGATTCTGGAAATTCTTGAGAAAAGGGGAAAGTTGTTTATCAACCTTTTTGAATCTTTCAAAGTTTATTTTCCATAAAATCAGATTCGTAGCTCTGATTTGTATGTAATGGTCATACAGCACATAAGAGGCACAAACTCAGAGCTAAAGTTAAACTTACAGTAAGTCAAAGGTAAAGTTCGTCTTTGAGAAAAACTACAGCTCATTTACGGTAAGTCGCTTTGGATAAAAGCCATGTAAGAACAAAACTTGAAACAAACAAATCCCCCCAAAAGTCAATATCACCATGTGTCAACCACAACAACTGAGGTAGACAAACCCCTTAAAGAAGTGTTTCATGATGAAGCGGCAGTCACATGACTTCCTTATAGCCACATCAACCCCACCCACATGCTAAGCCAGCTGTGTAAAAGTCTGACAGCTAATTGTATTTGCATACATGGTGTGAGCAGGACTTTCCATTCGAATCACCCCAAAGGTCATGTCACTTCAAGAGAAATTCTCCTGAATTCATTTGAATCTACACGTTCTTATGTATTTCAGATGTCATAAGTATCATAATGATGTGATCTCATCCATTTCCTTGACTTTCAGAGATCCAGAGTTATGGCCTCCACGGGCGGCCGCTGCCTCGTTTCCAGGTCCAATTGAACTTTGGAGACGAGTGTCTGGACCTGCAGAGACAAAGACGGACCCTCACAGTCCAGGTGACTGTCCACACTGTCATACTGTGGCTGCTCTACACATATATTAGTACTGTTTACCAAGCCCTGCTCTCCCCATAGCACTACCATGCTACACTCAGATCACTTTTGAATTTGTCTTTTTTTTCACTTTTAAATGTGGTTTGAAAAGTAGGATTTGAAAGTTAAAACCTAGGATTGAAAGTCTTTAAGAACCCCTTCATAGTCATAATGTTTCAAAACTGTGAATTCAGTTTCTGAACGAGTCGAGCAGAGATTCAACATTAGCCCGGTTCCAGACCTCTGAATCACATCAGTGTTTTTAAGTGAAGATAAAGGAACAATACATTAATTATGAGGATAATTTGAACACACCGCTTTGAAAGAATCTGCAATTTCAATTTTGGATGATGGGATTTCTGAGACTGTTTGAAGCTGGTAAGATCAGAAACACAGTGTTGGTCAGAGAAGACAAGCATCACTTTGGGCTCCAGGAAATGGTGATGGGCATTTTTCATGAATTTGCTTAATTCTATTTAAAAAATAAAACTCACAGTGTAATCCAAAATTATCATCATGCAGATTTAAGAGTTATTTCTGTAGGGGACTGACAACAACCACCATACAACCACACAGTGCTTGTTGTCATTTCTGTGGCAATTTTCTAGCAGTGTTTCTAATCCCGCCTACAAAGCTTGATTGGCTTCGTTGTTTTACCAACCAACACACAACCAAATAATTTGACTGTCTGATAAAAAAATCTGAGATGTGGATTATTGGTTATTCAGGGGCCTGAACTATTTTTCAGGCTATTATTGTTGCACTACGTTAGAGCAAACGATATGTTTACCATCAATAGCTACCATTTCAGTTCTCCCCTTAGAAAAGCTAAAAAAGAGCAGATTCAGGTTCCGGTACGAGTCATTGTCTCGTTTCTGCCAGTTTGGATTTATTTTCCAATAATTGAATGACCGAAACCGTTTAATAGATGACAAGTGTTAAAAACAAAAATACGCCACATGTGAAGATTATGAGACAGCAATGTTACTTTAACTGGCCATTTTTGAAAATATCCCCAAAAACTAACTTAACCATTTGATTTGTTTTATTAGTTAATGAAAACTTGAAAATCCTGCTGCCCTCTATTGGTTTGGAGCCTGTGGTCAGATCTTACATATTCCGTCTTTAAACACTTCTCTTACAGACTTTCATGTGTTATTTTTTACAGTTCAAAATTCTACTTTTCACTTCTCAAACGATAGTTTTAATTTTCAAAACGTACTTTTTATATGTATATTTTTTTCAAATATTAGTTTTGCAATTTTGATCGTGATCTGAGCTCATAGAAAATTCTCTACGGTGACAGTTTAAAGCGTGTAACTGACCTGTCTGACCTTTCCTTGCTCTCAGGTGGAGCCGTTGTTTGCCAGGCAGCTCCTGTACTACGCCCAGCAGATGGGCGGCCACTACTTCCGCAGCTACGAGCACCCGGGAGTCACGGACCACATAAACACCTCTGAGGACTACCAGAGGACCATCACGCATCACCACAGCAGCAGCAGCCTGCAGGAGTGATCTCAGTAGCTTCAAGTGACTGTTGAAAACTTCAAGATGCAGCAGTGACCTTTGACACAGGAGGCCATTTAACTGAGACAAGAGGACAAACGTGGACAGTGTTATACATGAAGATTATGGACACTTAGTGACAGCAACTGTTTGCCTGTGTCTTGTCTGTGTGTGTGTGTGTGTGTGTGGGGAACAAAAGTTGCAGTGTTAATTCTTTCTCTCCTGACTATATTTTTGTGGCACCATTTTTATGGCTCCATACTTACTATGCAAAGAAAAAACTGACAGCTGAGGTGATTGTACAGAAGAAAACTGTGTGTTGAATTGTAATGCCTTAAGGTGATTGACATTTTGGGAAATACGCTTATTCACTTTTTTTGCTGAGTTAGACGAGAAGATCGATACCCCTCCGTCTGTACAGTAAACAGGAAGCTGGAGCCAGCAGGCGGTTAGCTTAGCTTAGCACAAAGACTGGACACAGGGGGAAACTGCTAGCCTGGCATGTCTGTAGCTCACAATTTAACAAGTTATATTTTGTTTGTTTAAGGTGTACAAAAACTGGTGTGAAAACATAACATTTGCCATTTTATGGGGGTCATGAGAAGCATTTTTTTTTTTTTTTGCCAGGCTAGCTGTTTCCCCCATTTGCAGTCTTTATGCTAAGCTAAGCTAATTGTTTTCTGGCAGTTGCTTTATATCTGCTGTACAGATGTTTGAGTGGTACCGATTTTTTTGTTTACGCTTCTTCTAAATATGTATTTTTGTTGCTGGGAGACACTATCACCACCATTTAAGTTATAAATGCATTCTTGAGCCCAGCTATGTTTGTGTGAGAAACTCAGGGAGCTGGTTTTAGATAAGCTTTTTCAACTCAATTAGATATATTTTCTAAAATTGAAGTGTCATATATCAAATCTGAGAAGGAGTTGGAGTGTTTGAGCCTTTTCGCCTTGAAAGAGCACATTTCTGTTGTAAAAAAAAACAATAAATGGCTTTATAAGTGCAAAGAGGACCTGTGTTCATAACTGCGTGAGCTCCTCGGGTAACGTCAGTACTATGTGTGCTGTCTCTGAACAGGAAGTGTGGTTCAGATGCAAGATGAGGCTGGTTAATCAAACACTTCGTTATCACAAACAAATGTGACGATATCAGGAGGGGAGGAGAGAGAAGAGGAAGAGGTTAGCCACGCTTTCCGCGCTGCGCTGGAGAGAAAGCCTTCCTGACTTCAGTTCACAGATTAGAGTCGCTTTCCACTTCCATGGAAAAGAATCACAAAAAAACACAAATACATGTGTCACTGCCACGAAATTATTTACAGGAAGACCCTTGGACGTCACCCGTTACACTTTAACTGAAAACACGTTTTTTTTTGGGGGGGGGGGAATCTGCTTGCTTTGGTCATTTCTTTAGTTTGAAGTAATCTACAGAAAGTCAGATATTAGCTATTATAATTTTTTTTTAAAAATAATTTTACTATGAATCTCCAAATGAAATTATGCCTGAAATATTGTACCAATATATTAGCCATTACTTGAATGTCACGACACTGATAAGATCTTTTTAATAATTAATGCCCGAGAGAAAATTAGCATTTCTTAGCACTCTATACACATTTAATAAATGGTTTATAACAAACCATTATAAAAAACATTGAAGTTAACAATAACTCCTGCTATGGGCAACCAAGTGGAGGCAGATAACAAATGAAACTAGAAAATGCATTTCCTGCTGAAAATGCGTTGGAATGCTGAAAGCTGAAATGAATCGCAAAAACATTGCTGAAAATAGATATCCAATTTAAAAAAAATTGCAAAAAGCTTAATAATTCAAAAAAGTTGAAAGATTACAAATATGAAGTCATATCACCTCTCTCCAGAAAGAGCTGAACATTTTGATATATTCGAACGGTTTTTGTAGCTTAAAAAAAATTTCAGCGGTAGTGATATTTGTTGTAGTAGTAGTAGAAGTTGTAGTTGTTGTAGAAGTATTATTAGCAGTAGAAGTATTAGTAGAATTTGAATAAGTACGAGTTGCAGCAGTAGTGATATTTGTAGTAGCAGTAGTAGTAGAAGTTGTAGTAGAAGTATTAGTAATTAGAAGAAGAAGTAGTAGAAGTAGTATCAGTAGGCGTAGTAATAGCTGTAGTAGTGGTCGTAGTATTTAATATAACAGTAGTAGTAGTAGTAGAAGAAGTAGTAGTAATAGTAAACTCAGTTTTTGAAGTAGCAGTAGTAGTAGTAGTACTAGTAGTAGTAGTAGTACTAGTAGCAGTCATACTAACAACTGTAGTAGTAGTAGGAATAGCAGTAGTAGCAGTTGTGGTATAAGTAATAATAGTAGTGGTAGTGATAGTAATAGCAGTAGTGGTAGAAATAATAGTGATGGTATCAGTAGTAGTAGTAGAAGTAGTAATAGTAGCAACAGCAAAAGTTGCAGTAGAAGTAGTAGTAGTAGCAGTAGTAGTAGTAGTGATACTAGAAATATTAGTAGCAGTAGTTGTCGCAGTATTAGTAAGAGCATTCATTATTTCAACAAAAAAGCCTAATTTTGAGCTTAACGTTTAAATACAGTTAATCCATGAGGCTTTTATTTTGAAAGGGTGGGACTGGGTGGGGGAGAGAGGGGGAGAGGAGACATAATCTTGTTTGACACACATAAACAGAGGTTATTAAATGACAGGCTTCATCACAAGCATTTCAGTTAGAATTCACTCTTTGGGGCTTTTATTTTGAAATGGGGTGTGGGCGGGGGGGGGGGAGGAGACATAATCATAATGTTAGATAAACATAAACACATTATTAAATGACAGGCTTCATCACAAGCACTTCAGTTAGAATTCATTTTGTGGGGCCTTTACTTTAAAATGGGGTGTGTGGGGGGGAGTCCTCTTAAAATCTCTAAGACCTGAATGACTAAGAGAGAGACAGAGAGAGAGAGAGAGAGGATGAGTGAGTGAGTGAGTGAGAGGGACTCTGATCTCTCTGGCAATCTTTCTCATTTGGAGATGGTCCTATGTTTTATCTTTTACAGCTTACATGACTATTGTCCTGCGCTGCCATGTCTTTCCTCATCTCTCCCTCTTGTGTCGCGGTGTGTGTAAATGTCACTCGAATCAGGAAACTTATCAGAATACCTATATTTGATTGGCTGAGCTGCATCACGTATATCTCTAAATCATGTGTGTGCGGCTTTTATTTTAAAATGGGGGGGGTCCTCTAAAAGTCTCTAAGACCTGAATGACTGTATGAGAGACACAGAGAGAGAGAGAGAGAGAGAGAGAGAGAGAGAGAGAGACACAGAGAGAGAGAGACACAGACACAGACACAGAGAGAGAGAGAGAGAGAGAGAGAGAGGACTGCATGTGTGTCTGTGTGTTTATCAACATCACTAATTAGCTTAATCAGAAACACCTGTGTCCTTGCAGCCTTTTCATGGAGATAAAACAGGGAAACATCTCTCAAACAAATCCTCAAAACTCCCATAACCGTAGCTCCTATTGCTCCGATATTAATAAATAAGAGGAAGGATGAGTTGAAGAACAGATCCTGTAAAAATTGTGTCTGTAGTGTAAAAAATGTGGCTGAACTGGCGATCTAGAAATGGGGTACCGTGTTCTGTGGAAGATGATTTTGAAGCAAAATTTAACATTGGTCTCTATGGAGCAGAAAGTTGGTTTTCCTCTCAATAACAGGCTTCTGTGCCAAATGTGTAAATCTGTGGGATTCCACAGTCATTTGTCTACAACAAGGACACGATTAGCTACTTCTACATCCAGAAATTATGCATGAAGAGTGAAGATTGTGGACACAGTGGCAAAAGACAAATCTTTTTTTCACAAGAATCTCAAGCTGCTCTTCACTCTAGCGGTGACATCACGCACTCTAAGCTGCGCAATACACACCCATTATAAAGTCAGAAAAGGGCTGAAAAATCCTAGAAGTTAAATTGCTGCAGTTCAAAAAGTTTAAAATATATCAAAAAGCTGAATAATGTGGCAATAGATCAGGGTTTTCTCAACATTTTAAAGTTGACATGGTGTCTGTAGCTGAAAATATGAGGAAGTTGAAGGATTTGAAAGTTGAAGAAGTTTAAGAGGATTTGAATATTCACTCCATTGAAATCCCATTCAAAATTAAAATTGCAAAAAGCTTAATAATTCATAAAGCATAAGAGATATAAATATGAAAAGTCATAGCATAAATGTCATTAAAGAGCTGAACATTTTGATAGTTGAACGGTTTCTGTCTCTTAAAAAATGAAGAAGAACAAGAAGAGGTGGGACGGAAGAAATATAAGAAGAAGAATAAAGAGAAACAGGATAACAATAGTTGGAATGCTTAACAGCATTCCAAAAAAAATAGTGAAATACAGCCGTAAGAATATTAAAAGGTCTTGATAGGAGAAGCTATAACTATTATAACACGTGATATATCTGCTTATGACTACATTATAGTGTGATATAAGCATTATTAAATGTTTCTATAGTGCTTATAAAGCTGCAATGTGTAAGATCCGACCAGAATTATATCATTTGAAAATATAGCGAATATTATCAACAGAATGTGAAGAGGTGACAGTGTTGACGTTATGTCAAAGACGCCTGTGTATTAAGTTGTAGAGATATCTACTGAGTTGAGCACAAGGGCGTAGGTTTGCATATGGTCCATAGGGACTAGTCACGACCAAAGTTTGGGAAAGACACAATTGTCCCCACCAATATTTTGTTAATTTTAGTTGCCTGTTAGAAAAAATAATTTTGCACAATATTGTAATGTTCCACTTACGAGCCAAAGACAGAGTGAAGTCCTTGCAAGAGGTTTATTAACACCAACCGTCAACAATAGTGCCGAGCAACTCCAGCGAACATTATCGGTCTTGTTTAGTGTCTTTCAGCAACAACTCTTCTTCGTTGGTTCCGGTCTAACAACCTTGACTAGCTCCCAACACAGAACAGGTAACCCCCTCCTCCCCTCTGCTCCACCAATCACAGGCACGCACCTTGACTAACTGTACAGTGCGTCCCGTGATTGGCCAGAGAGAGGGAAGTGACAGCCTGACCCCTCTACTACCAGCTGTTACTGTACAGGGTCGCTACAATATATTTGCAAACTCATTCGTATTATTATTAGTGCTGGGCAAGTTAACGCGTTATTATCGCGTTAACGCATTAATTAATTAATTAATTAACGCCGACAATTATTTTATTGCGCGTTTTTTTTATTTTGAAAGTCCGTTGCTCACTGGCAGCGGTGGAGGAATGGAGACTACTGGACATCGCTGCGGTAAAGTCAGCAGACACTCAGATCTCCGTGGTCAACTCAGCAGACACTTACATTTTAGTGCACCTATATGCTGAAATTCACGGTAAACGCATTTAAACGGCACAGATCGGGAGCGAGCGAAGGACTTTGAAAGTTAGCTGAAAGATTAACGTGAGACAACATCCGGTTTCTTCAGACGAACATCCGGTTTTCAGAATAAGATGCCAACAAAGTATGAATTACATTCACATTAAGTATAAAACATGCTACCTGCATCTCGTGAGTTAAAGGGAAAATACACCTAAATTGTGCGTAAAGTGTCTTTATTCTTTAAATGCTGGGTAACCATCATCACCTCTGAGTCACAGCATTATATTGATGAACAGTAGAGCTGCATTCACATGCTCTGACTGTCATGAAGACACACATTTTTGCTGAAACTTGCTGAAACATTTTATTCCTGTTGCACAGCAGTGGAACATTTCACATACAGTCAGCACACTGAGCACAGATAGTGAAGAGATAGAACTGCTACTGTGTAAAGGGAATACTGCTGTTAAAAATAACCCTGATTTGTTTAAAGTGTTTACAAACCAAATGTTATTGACCTCTTGTTCATATAGCAGTACTTTTAAAATAAAAGTGCGCAATACACTACTTTTGAATTCATTATTGAACTTTGCCATAACTGAGATTAATCGCGATTAATCACAAAAAATACATGCGATTAATGGCGATTAAAAATGGTAATCATTGCCCAGCACTACTAATAATTGCATAAAGGAGAAAGCACTTTATTTATAGCCTATTAAGTGCTGCAGAATAGATTTATTTTTAATTTTTTTAATCTTTTTTGGCTGCACAACTGGGAAAAGTTTTCTATATATATTTTGTATATAGAATATACTGTTACTGTATATTGGCATTTTAGCAGAACGTTTTTTATTAATTTATTTAATTATTTATTATTATTTATTTGGTGCAGAATACAGTTTTGTATTTAAACTAAGGTTTTATTACTGTTATGTTTAAATCAGTTCCAAGTTACACAAATGTTAATATATTTTAATAAAGTTTGCCCGTTCAACATAATATCAACTAAGTTTTTTTTTTTTTTTTTATATGGCTGGCGGGGGGCTGGCAGTGTCCCTACCAATGCTACACCCAAACCTACGCCCGTGGTTGAGCATGCTAACCAGCTAACCCGTCCTGTCTTGTTTTGCTCTCAGGGTTTCAGTTTGGTTGAATCTTGTGTAATCTTGCCTTGTTGTTAGTTAGCAGTTGGCTACTTTTTAGATTTTTACAACTGTACATTTAGATTGTGTGGACCCAGGAGAAGAGGGGAAATGCTGCCCCCATTCATGTGGAGCATGTGACCAGACTGCAGACCTGAAGTATTTAACGAGAGAAATATAGGACAACCCCTTTAAATGCCACACATTTCCAGAGTGAGTTCTGTGTTTGTTTCTTGCCGACCTTGTTCACTTGCCGTGTTTTTAGGTCTAATTGTATGAATACAACAGTCAGGGTGAGCTCAACCTATATATTTCCTCTGATGTGTCAAATTTCTCCGTTCCTTTCAATTACCCACTCACGGCGAAGAAAAGTCAGATCAAAGTATAAATGTGTTTTGCAGGTCTCGTCATTCTCCTGAATGGAACAGAGTACTGGTGAATATAAAATTAAATAAAGAAAAAAAACTCCCCCTTCTCACCTCTGTTACTGTAAACAGAGAGCGGATAAGGGTTTAGGCTTTGAACTTACTTTGTGAATGAATCCGTGGGAGGGCACAGAGCTAAGTTTAGAACTCAGAGAACCAAAACAACTCCTGTCTGCCCTGCATGGCTTTCCCCTCAACAGAGATGGGAAACCAAGACACAGAAAAGGTCTGCGGGGCATGACGACTTAGACAATAACAGAAAGTTGTGGCCAAAAGATAACTCAAATGCACAGGTGGAGCTTGTACATAATACAAAAAAGTAACGATTGAATGGGTCAACTCCTACTACAACACACCTTGTCCTACGATAACCTCATGTCTTTGTCAAACTCTCTCATGTAAGTTGTGGGCGTGTTGCTGTGTGTCTCCTCTGCCTGAGTGATGAGACCTACCGCAACCGTACTGCTCACTACACCCACGACCATAATCACACTTTCTGCCGTCACCATCTCCCTCTGGGATCCAACTACAGCCTATTCTGTTCCGTTTGCTACTCTGAATAACGGCCTTCGCCGTCCCCCACCCTGCACACGCCCTGCGCTCACTCTCCTCCCAGAGAGCGAGACGTTGACATGCCAGACAGCATGAGTGAACTGGTGAGCTGGGGCTCCACAGATGAATGGCTTAAACCCGCTCGTTTGAACCGTGGTGCGCACTCACCAACTGTCTGCAAGTATAGCACCAATATGCAAAATGGTTCACTTGAGTGTGACATATGGATCTGTGTGTGTGAAGACGAGATAAGTGATCATTTTGCAGATGTTTCAGAGTTGGCCACAATGTCATCAACGCCTCTGTTTGTACAAAGATGTACATACAGGGAGTATTAATACTGTACATGGAGTAACATGCAGGTCAATATGCACCTTTTGCTGAACTGCACTGGAACAATAATCATTTTGTAATACCATAAATCATTTGTGGTGCACCATCTTCAGTGATATAGTAAAAAAAAAAAATGTAGAATTTGTAATGACAACCAAAAGACAACAGAATGTACAGGAACAATGAGAAACTGAAGAAAGAGATCACCGAGTATATTGATCGCCACCAAAGGGACGAGGTCCTGTCTCTGTTAGTTAGCAGGATATGGACGATTAACTACTTACAGGATGTTAGGAAACTTTGGTGTTTGGCCCAAAGAACAAGTGATTTGCTTTTGGAGTGGGTAGAGCCACCATGTGGCCTTCTTTAAAGCGCTTTATATTTCGACTCAGTCTTGAATAGTGACATGCAAAAGCAAAACTTGCCTTTACAAAGGATGTTCTCCCAAAATCATAGCGGCCATCAGCCAATCCTCACGATTGTCTACTAAAACATACACACATGATGCATTTTAGGGCCGCCGCCTCTTAGTCAATTAGTCAAATCATCGGTTGCTTTGGTTTTAGTCGACTACAATTTCTTTAGTAGTAGTCGTTTCTTGTGTTTTTTTCATGCTGAATATAATAAACTTAGGAACACATCTCTGGCTAACACAAGATTCTTTGTGGAGAAATTTAGTTTTACAGATCTATATATTAAATCAACAAATCATTTAGATTTACAAAAATCGATTCTTTAACTAAGAATTTCTTTGCTCTGGGACAATATAGTATATTTTGCCTGTCACATATCCGTAGCTAGAGGGCTACTGTATACAAAGTAGAAGAAACTCCAACCGTTTCTGTACAGTGCAGCAAGTCTCAGGCAGTCTTGCTCAAATATGAACTGTGAAACTGAAAAGTGCTCAGAACAGTGGAAAGACTCGACGCTTACAGTTCTATGAAAACTAAGCAAACGTTATCCGCTGATGTGTGAGACAGTCAGAAGCACCTGAACAAACAAGTTAGTCAGTTTTCTTACTTTATTTGGCAGTAGAGACGGCACAGTACAAAGCATCAACACCAAATTTAAACTTTGATTGGGACAAATATTTCAGTCTGGGACAGTAGAGTCAAGTTACAGCCTACATCCCCCTTCTCATCCAGAACTTTCTGGAAACAGAGCAGTTAGCCACTTGCAACACTGCCTGTCAGCTACGCGAGTGGCCGTGTGTGATTAGCATAACCAACATGGCTGGGACTGTCCTACATAGTAACAATGAAATCAACTCATTTTGTGTCTTTGAGATTAGATTAACAGACTTTGGTGTCCAATCTCATGATGCAGAAGTCGAAAGTAACACTGACAAAAAACCCGATAACAAGCGAAGTGATAAGTGAAAAGACAAGGTGAAAGTTCATTAGCTGATTGCACATAGATAAGAAACAAAGAGTGCAGTATAGTTGTAGATAGAGTGGGTTGAGTTTATCTCTTAACAGGCTGGATGCAGCAGGGCTGGAAGCAGGCGAGCTGGAGCTGCATGCTGCTTTTAAACTTGTTCAACAACTCTTCCAACAACCTGGCAGAGAAAAAAAACATAAATTGTGTGAAATTAGTATTTAAAGCATGAAGCAAATACCGAAAAAAAAAAAAAAAAAAAAAGATACATTTTTTTCTAGTAAGCAGAATGAAACTCACTTCTTATCAGCTCCACTATGGAGCTGTGGAAGGGCCTCCAAAGCCAGTTTGAAGCTGGCACTACAAAATAAACTCTCGGTTAAAACTTTATTTAAAAAAAACAAACATTTATTAGAACTGGAAAACAGAAGATACAGTTCAGAAGAAGTCGAAGCATGCACATTGACCTGCACGTATGCGCACACATGCAGGCATGCGCACACATGCAGGCATGCGCACACATGCACAGGGGCACACCACAGTGCGTGCATACAGCAGAACCAGATTACTTTCACTTCCTTTCCAGAACCCACCAAGTAACATAAATAGGAATTGTAGAGAGGGATGTGCGACTGCTAAGATTTATGTTTGTGACATTCGCAACCATAAATCACTGGGCACATATGGGAGTTCCCGTCTGCGCCACTGTGTGAATGTGTGTGCTGCACTTACCTGCTTTCAGAGTTTAGGTACGGGGCTATGGCGTCTGTCAGAGCACAGAGTTCAAGACGAGCCTGAGGACGATACAGGGGAGGGGTGGGGGGGGTTATAGGCAACAGAGCAGATGAAATCAAATGAACATCTTCAACCGTCAGCAGTTGGCAGCTTAAACTGCATTATGGCATTATCAGAAACGACAGGTAAATCCCCCAACGAGCGTGAGGGTCGACTTATGAGTCAGGGTCCTACTATGAGTGATTAACTGCTCTGTAACTGTGTGAGTGCGTGTCAGTGACTACCTGCAGCGCTCCATTTTTGCTGAAGGAGGACACACATTGCATAAGACGGCACATCTCCTCCGCAACTGACTCAACAATCGTAGACAACACACGAGGTACCAGGTCCTTAGACACCGTGAAGACCTGATAAAGATAAAGATAAAGATGGTGATGACAAAAAAAAATCACACACACCGGGTAAATGCAGAGAGTTTGATAAAGATAAAGATAAAGATGGTGATGACAAAAAAAAATCACACACACCGGGTAAATGCAGAGAGTTTGATAAAGAGACGAGAAGAGATCCGGGTGTGTGAGAAAAGAAGTGTGTAGGTGTTTGTACCTCAGCATGAACTGTGATGATGTTGACAAGCGCTTCCTTCAGGTAGTTTCTTACACCTGAGGGGAAAAAAAAAAGCACAGCATGAACAAAGAACCAGTTACACGGGAAGATGAGATGCTAAGAGAGCTAAACAAATAGCGTTTCAAAGTTTCTCTCTCCATGCAGTTAAACCAAATTCTAGTCAGAGAAAGTGTGCGAAGCTACAGGCAGGTGTGACGTCAGTGCAACACCCACCAGCTGCGGTGTTAGCACATTTGACAAAAGGATTTCTAGCTAACGACGGTGGACCTTCTGTTTTTACGCACATGGCCTTTTGTTACTTTAGGTGAATGGATCATATGGCTAAAGAAAGGGCATCAAAGGAAGTATCATTTTTGGTATTGATACCAAAACTCGGGAGTTGTATTGGCACTAGCATAGAACATTTGCATAAGGGACATTTTTATAGCCATGTCAAAATCACTGAACTAGAAGTTCATAGCCTTTGATTATTTGTGGGAAAGATTTGATCCAGGGAGAAGAAAAGTAGTTCACACTGAAGGTAACTAATGCAAAGGTTTTATACTGTAGGTCTTAAGAGGTATGTCGTCATGTTTTATTTAACTAGTAAGCAATCTAGTACAATCTATACTGTGTATACAACAGTAAATGGTGAATGTAAGTGGCTGTGCAGTGAAATCTTCAGAATTTTCGTGATGAATAATATATTGGAAACCACCGTCATTTGCGCTAGAAATGTTACTCAGTGAGAGGACTTTATTATTCATTAGCCTTCATCATCGAGGTCTCTAAAAAGAATATTAACAAGCTGCACGCAAAGATCAAAATCATGCAAATACATGAAGCTGGAGGTGTATGATTTGTCACTTGACACTGTTCTGTGAGGAGAAAAATAGACGGGAGAGACCATAGGTAATGTAAAACCTGAAGGAACCAGAGACAACAGGAGACTGAAAGTACTGAAAGTGGATTTTTAATGCCTTGCAGCACCCACACACCATCATGAGTCCCACATGAAAAAAGTGCAACAAGTGAAAGTATCATATCCTAGAACTGTGGTTTAGTGTCCAAAATGTTCCTCTTTCACATACAGCCCGAACACAGCAACAGGAACAAACCAGAGCAAGGCCCCGCTTTCGCTCAATACTGCCTTTTAAAACCATGTAATGAGCTGCTGCCCATCTGAAAATGCACCCAGAGCTCGAACAAGCACTCTGACAACGTTGCCTCACATCCTGTGTTAAGGTAAACCACATATACGCATTTAAGTTTCACCTGGGTTTGGTGCATCTGGTGTAAAAAGAGTCAAACTAAACCCATGTGCACAGACATGGCTGCACACCCACAGCTAAACACAAAGGCCACCAGACTTTTAGGGGGACCGATAGAAGGATCTCAGTGGTGCTTACAGTAAGCCATCAAAGAGCCGTACTTTACACATGACACATTGAGAACCACAACGGCACATATCAGACCAGAGATGCCGAGTTCTCATCCAACAGGACTGTTAGGAAGCTAATTTCTGATACTACCGAGGTCAGTTAGTGGTTGGTTGTGGGTGATTTCCCCCCCCCCCCCCGGGTCTCAGACATACATTGCGACACACAAAGGGAGCGTCCAGATGGAGGACTTTTCGCTGAGCTCCCGCTGAGGCTGTGCAGTACGGTACCTGTGGGTGTCTGGCAGTCTCTCCAGTCAAAGTATCCAGCGCAGATGCCGGGCTCCAGAGAGCCCGAGATCGGGTCGGCTCGTCTCTCGATGTAGTCCTCAAAGAGTTTTCTGTCCAGCTCTCGTACGGCGTCCACACTCACCTGGGAACGTAAAGGACACGTAATGTTACAACAACACAATGGAGAAACACATTCAGGACACGATATGTTTTTTATTGTCACTTCTAAATCTAAGCAGAACGTGATACCGTACAAAAGAAAATTCTATCTATCAATAAATACATATAATCCATCTCACTGGGTAGCTTTGTTGTTTTTGTCATGCACATGATAAATAAATAAATGATAATATTGAGTTATCACCCAGCCCTGTGGGTTTGTTATTTTCCAAAGTTCTGATATTAACTAATATTTGAAGATTAAAATCTAGACAAACTGCCACTTCTATCTTGCTGTCTAAATACTAACGAGACGGGAAAATTAAAAGTCTGAATCGATCTTTCAAAGAAAAATGATGTTCACCGGTTTCTACTGGAAAGCTAACCGGTTACTTCTTTGCTTTGTGAATCAGCCATTAGTCATTGTGAGCGTGTGTGTGTGTGTGTGTGAGAAGAATAGAAAGGAGTGAACATGTGGAACTGAGCTTCTAAGACAATGACCTTTACTTTTTTTTTTTTAAAGTAAAGAGTCATATCGTCAGTATTTCTCTGATTAGCTTCGTTTTTAATGAAAACACAACACACTTCTAACAGCAATATGAGTCAGAGCAGAGTACTCGTATAGCATATATACGTATACAGTTGCGTGAAAAAGTGTTTGCCCCCTTCCTGATTTCTTATTTTTTTGCATGTTTGTCACACTTAAATGTTTCAGATCATCAAACAAATTTAAATATTAGACAAAGATAACACAAGTAAACACAAAATGCAGTTTTTAAATGAAGGTTTTTATTATTAAGGGGAAAAAAAAAATCCAAACCTACATGGCCCTGTGTGAAAAAGTGATTGCCCCCTAAACCTAATAACTGGTTGGGCCACCCTTAGCAGCAACAACTGCAATCAAGCGTTTGCGATAACTGGCAATGAGTCTTTTACAGCGCTGTAGAGGAATTTTGGCCCACTCATCTTTGCAGAATTGTTGTAATTCAGCCACATTGGAGGGTTTGAGCATGAACCGCCTTTTTAAGGTCATGCCACAGCATCTCAATCGGATTCAGGTCGGGACTTTGACTAGGCCACTCCAAAGTCTTCATTTTGTTTTTCTTAAGCCATTCAGAGGTGGACTTGCTGGTGTGTTTTGGATCATTGTCCTGCTGCAGAACCCAAGTGCGCTTCAGCTTGAGGTCACGAACAGATGGCCGGACATTCTCCTTCAGGATTTTTTGGTAGACAGCAGAATTCATGGTTCCATTTACCACAGCAAGTCTTCCAGGTCCTGAAGCAGCAAAACAGCCCCAGACCATCGCAATACCACCACCATATTTTACTGTTGGTATGATGTTCCTTTTCTGAAATGCCGTGTTACTTTCACGCCAGATGTAATGGGACATACACCTTCCAAAAAGTTCAACTTTTGTCTCGTCAGTCCACAGAGTATTTTCCCAAAAGTCTTGGGGATCATCAAGATGTTTTCTGGCAAAACTGAGACGAGCCTTTATGTTCTTTTTGCTCAGCAGTGGTTTTTCGTCTTGGAACTCTGCCATGCAGGCCATTTTTGCCCAGTCTCTTTCTTATGGTGGAGTCATGAACACTGACCTTAATTGAGGCAAGTGAGGCCTGCAGTTCTTTGGATGTTGTTCTGGGGTCTTTTGTGACCTCTTGGATGAGTCGTCGCTGCGCTCTTGGGGTAATTTTGGTCGGCCGGCCACTCCTGGGAAGGTTCACCACTGTTCCATGTTTTCGCCATTTGTGGATAATGGCTCTCACTGTGGTTCGCTGGAGTCCGAAAGCTTTAGAAATGGCTTTGCAACCTTTTCCAGACTGATAGATCTCAATTACTTTTTCTCATTTGTTCCTGAATTTCTTTGGATCACAGCATGATGTCTAGCTTTTGAGGATCTTTTGGTCTACCTCACTTTGTCAGGCAGGTCCTATTTAAGTGATTTCTTGATTGAGAACAGGTGTGGCAGTAATCAGGCCTGGGTGTGGCTAGAGAAATTGAACTCAGCTTTCCAAAGATGTGATAAACCACAGTTAATTTATGTTTTAACAGGGGGGGCAATCACTTTTTCACACAGGGCCATGTAGGTTTGGATTTTTTTCCCCCCTTAATAATAAAAACCTTCATTTAAAAACTGCATTTTGTGTTTACTTGTGTTATCTTTGTCTAATATTTAAATTTGTTTGATGATCTGAAACATTTAAGTGTGACAAACATGCAAAAAAATAAGAAATCAGGAAGGGGCAAACACTTTTTCACACAACTGTAATATATACATATATATATACATATACATATACATATATATACATATACATATATATACATACATATATATATATACATACATATATACATATATACATATATATACATACATATATATATATACATATATACATATATATATATATACATATATACATATATACATATATACATATATACATATACATATATACATATATACATATACATA
>NW_022280078.1:2441799-2442068 GCF_004355925.1 Anarrhichthys ocellatus | reverse complement strand
ACACATATATATATACATACACACACATATATATATACATACACACACATATATATATACATACACACACATATATATATATATACATACACACACATATATATATATATACATACACACACATATATATATATATACATACACACACATATATATATATATATACATACACACACATATATATATATATACATACACACATATATATATATATATACATACACACATATATATATATATATACATACACACATATATATATATATATA
>NW_022280078.1:2399262-2426799 GCF_004355925.1 Anarrhichthys ocellatus | reverse complement strand
ACATACATATATACATATACATACATATATACATATACATACATATACATATACATACATATACACACACACACACACCGTATATATAACTTGAGTGTTAAACTGACCCGTGTGATCTTCTCGGTGCCTGTGAGGCCGTGTTTCTCAAAGTGATTGGCCAGGTTCAGGAAGGTGCGTCTCTCCAGGTATTGGCAGTTACTGAGGATGATCAATAGACGCTGCTCCTATACACACAAAAATACTTGTTTATACCTTTATACTTGTGAGGACCCTCGTAGACGTAATGCATTCCCTAGCCTAGCCTCTGACCTTAATCATCACAACTACATGCCTAACACCAAACTTTGACCTATGTGTGACATCAACCCTTAGACACCCTTAGAAGTGCTAACCCTCAAACAGCCCTTTGAAGTATTAAGGACCGAACAAAGTGTCCTAATTGTCCTAAAATGACCTCCATTTCCATGTACGAACTTCTTCCCCACTCTTTACTTTCTAAAAATGTCCTCACTTTTCTATGTGTCCTTAGCTTACTAAAATGTCCTCATTCTGCAAATGAACTGACTGAAATGTCTTCACCTCCTAAAACGTTCTGTCTTTTCAAAAATGTCCTTACTTTTCAAACTTGTTCTCCTTTTCCTTAAATGTCTTCGCTTTACCAAAACGTCTTCATGTTGCTGAAATGTCCTCACTTTCGAGGTCTTAAGACTCAAATTGGTACTCACAAACAAGTAGAACACACAATAACGCGCACAAAGAATCGCACACAAACACTGTCAGTGTACATTTTGACAAGCACAAATGATGTTGTCATTGGCAGCAATATATTTTTATATATTTTTGAGACTGCTGAACTAAATATGAGACTTCAGTGGGTGGATATAACCTGATATTTATCTAGTAATGGCAGCCAGGTACTGTTCTCGTTTGTTTGCGGCGTTTTCTAGTTTGCCAACCTGCCAAACAACTAGATTTCATATCAAGAGTGTCACCAGCCTTAACATTGGTCAGCTGCACTCAATCGAGTCTCGTTGCCTAACCCCGGCTACGCATAGATTTAGGCTGGGGAAACCCCCATCCGCACCTTGCTCCATTTCCCTTTACAAGAAGCACTCTACACCATGCTCTTCCTCCTCGTCCTCCTCCTCCCCTGCGCTTAACCCCCTTCGCTAACATCTCAAACAAGTTACAGGAAATGAGGACGTATCTGCTTCTTGTCCACAACCAGGAAACAGCCTGATAACATTTCGTGGTTTGAATGAGTGAGACATGCGTTTGGACTGTTGTGTAAAGGAGAGAGCCCACGCTTTGGTGACGCTGCCAGATGTGGGCTTTCAGGTGTATTAACCCCAAACAGTTTGAAAGGAAATAATAAAATAAACAAAAAACATCACGCTTACAGATGTTGGACTGAAGCCTTCGTGAACTCGAGTAAACCGATCTGGAGAGGACAGGTCCACTGAAATGTTGCTGCGCACACACACACACACACACACACACAAAGAAAGTGTTCGTGTCAGAGTTAAGCACACTATAATCACAGATATGGAAAAGTCATCCAGATACTTACTGAGATGTATCAACATCACTTTTGGTGCTCAGCTGCTCCAAGCAGTTTATGAAAGCCTGCGTTGAACACATGAACACAGTGGTCAGGCACGGTGTGAAAAACACATGCCATACTCATAATCTTACTCTACACGATGAAGTCGCTCACCTCACGACTGAACTAGATCTTAGGTACATGAACACAAGTAGGGCGCTTCAGTGGATAGTGTATATAGTGCAATAGTAGCCAATTCACTGCAACACATGACACATCTTGGAAGTTAACTGAATGTCACACTGTGTGCAAGTAAAATCTCAGTTATAATCTGTGTCAGACTAAATGATAAAGTGCTCCTGCTTCTCTTGCGAGTTCTTCTACTTGATTATTTACACGTAGTCTATCTTGAGAGATCTCGTTTTTCAGAATTTATTGAGTTACATACTGCTTTCCGGGCTTTTTGTGTGTCGGTCAGACATCCATGATAGAACCATATCTGTCATTTTGGCTGCAGGCTGACAGATCTTACCTTCATGATGTTCACACTGAGCTCTGTGGCCTGGTCCTGGACCTGGTCTAACAGCAGCACCTAAAGAAAAGACAGTGAAACACATCAGAGAAGTCCTACTATCCTATTCAAGACGCTGTGTTAGTCTCTGGGTTTTGTGTGAGCAATCACTAAACATTCTCGGGGGTTAATTGGCAGTGAACATGTTCTTCACCACAGATGCAACAGTTGGGACTGCAGAGAACAAGATTTGATTTGATTACGCGCTATGTTATGTATGTTAGACATTAGATGTGTGATAAAAACAAACGTTTCTGACTGGCCAAACAGATTGCATCAGCAACCAATAAGTTAACTGAGGAGGCTAAAGCTGCGGTTATGATTATCATACGACTACTTCTGCTACTTAAGTGTATTTGTGTTGATGATTGCAGCTGATTATCTTACATTGATTTCTCCAGGTTTGATCTCCAGGGGCTCTTTGATTGACTGCAGCATCTGGACCATGCACTGTTCAAACTGTGAAGGCTGCAAAAAAAACATGACGAAGAGAGTACAACAGATATCGGTGTGTATCTTTGAGTGTGTACCTGACATGTGACTGACACTTGTTGGAGTATGTCTATCATTTCTCATCATGATATGACCTACTGCCTTACCAGGCTGGTGATGCCCTCATTATCCACGACCCAGTCCTCCTTCTCAGCGAGCCTCTTGACATCTGAGTGTACAAAAAGCACACATATGAATCGAAAGGGTGACTGGTGTGATCTCACAGACAAAAAAAACAAACATATGTAGTGTGATCACTTTCACACAGGGTCATTACAAATGAAAATATAAACAGAATTAAGGGGTTTCTGAAGGAAAACCACAACATGATATAAAATCAAACTCTTTCTGACGAGACCACAGTGCAGGGGAAAGTTAAGAGAAAACAAGTCACTCTTCTCAAAATGACCATGCGTAACCACAAGTGAAACCGAGCATGTCTGGTTTTAGTCTCATAACACTTTCTACATTGCTACCCTGGAAGCCGTACTAGGTAAAAATTGACAGTTGAGGACACTGACCGCTACTCAACAGAGGAATGCAGCGAAACAGATACACGCAGTCCTCCCCTCACCTTCTGTAGTGTGCAGCAGAGTCACAATGAGGCAGTGGACTCTCAGGTCCAGCAGCAGATCCTGGATCACCTGCAGCAAGTCATTTGGGATCTCCAGAGCAGACAGAGCCTCATGACAAGCCCTGGACAAGAGAGGCAACAGAGTGAGAAGAAGAGAGAGAGAGAGAGAGAGAGGGAGAGACTGAGGTCATTAAATGGTATGGCAGGCATGGAGTTTTAAATACCTGCATACAAGCATGTCAGAACTGCATGTGATCAATGAGACAGAGATTCAAACCTGACGGTGTGTATAATTTGTGTGAGCCAGGCTCCAGTGAGCTCCGTCTTGTTCTCCCAGCCTCCATAAAAGCTCAGCTCCCCCTGTGGGAGGGTGGTGGGGAGAAGAGCCCCCCGAACGAGCTTCACCAGCCGATTGATCATCTCCTCGATCATTTTCTATAACACACACACACACACACACACACACACACACACACACACACACACACACACACACACACACACACACACACACACACACACACAGCGAGACATGCAAACAAGGTCAGGTGGCATATATTTTAAAAACAACTGCGGAGAGTAAGAATCTCAAAATATTTTTTCCCACAACGAAGCATACTTTAAAATCATTCTGTCTCTGTCTGGCATTTTTCTTGGATTTTTCCACCTGCCCAGATTTCTCTCCAG
The DNA here is from genome assembly GCF_004355925.1 of Anarrhichthys ocellatus. Lineage (NCBI taxonomy): Eukaryota > Metazoa > Chordata > Actinopteri > Perciformes > Anarhichadidae > Anarrhichthys > Anarrhichthys ocellatus. The sequence goes on along the minus strand of NW_022280078.1, from coordinate 2,422,932 downwards.
TCTGCAGAAAGAAAAAACAAAACAAGACACACTCATGTTTAATATCATCTGCAAATTTAAACAAGTCATCCATTTGACAATAACTTTTTAACGACAACAGGTACCCGAAACAAAGCTTGGAAATTGCACTTATATGATATTAATCTTAATTACTCGGCCACCAGGATGAAGATCAATGACTTGACCACCAGGCCAGTTAATATATTAACGGTGGTGGTTCATCATTTTACCATTTAAAGTATATTGCAATAAAACTTTTGACTTTTTTAACATGAAAAATGTTGGATTTTTGTTCAACATATGATATGTAATGTTCTGACGCTCGGGGTTTCTCAATCAAAACAATCACTAAAAACGGAATTTGTGGACATCGGGAAGCAGCGTGGGATCACGGGAGTTGTTGTTTTCAACACCACTGCAGTCATTGCAGTCAGCCTCTCCTGATTAGGTGAGAAGGATATCAAACTATCTGAATGGCTAGTTACCACAAACAGGACAGTGTTTGTGATTAGGGTGAACCCAGCCGTTGTGCGTTACAGACAGTATCTTCCTTTCTTGTCACTGTAAAAGCTTCTCAGGTATTTACCTCACTGAAAAGACTTCCGTTAACATAAGAGATCCAAAGCTTCCAGAAGTTGGGCAACTGGCCGATGACCACATCTGACAGCTTCTCCACAAACTGCACCTGCTGCGGGGTTTCAAAGCGCCAGGCTAGAAGAAAGAACCACACACACACACCGCTTTACACAAACCCACTACAATATTTATCCATAATATACTAGGAGTTGATGGGAAACTTAAAGAATGAACTAGCGAACCACCCTAACTTGAAAGTGTAATTCAAAGAATCTAATCTTCTTTAACTTCCAGGCACACTAGGCAGTCACACTGCCGTTCCCATACGCACACTTATATAATGTGATTCCCCTAAGCACTGCACAGGGCAAAAAGTGTTACACACACACAAACAAACAAAGGCACACTCAGAGTGAGCCGCAGACAGGGAGGCCCCTCCTAATTCACCGAGCGTGGGTGAGTTATGACTGTGGTACGCACTGCTGGGTCGCGGTGTTCGGAGGCTGCCCCCTCTCTTCAGAGACGCGGTATGGCTAAGCCTGCCGAGGGCCGAAGGACGGGTATCCCCCTCCTGGTCCAGAGCTCCGACACCCACTGACAGACAAAACAAAAGGAGGAGAGGGGGGGGAGAGATGAGAAATGAACTCTGAGGGAAAAAGAAACACATACTTCAGATATCAAATAATCAAATAAACCATTTCCATAATTCCACATTCCTCAATAAGCTCAGCAGGCTTTCACACCAAACAATCCTCCCTCGCCCCTCTCGGCCTTTCTTTATTTGTGTTCTGATCCATCTCTGCCGTGGCCCGCAGCTGGGAGAATGTGCCCTTGTTTCCAGGGTGGGGAAACAGAGTGGTGGGCTTTGTGAGCACCGGGGTGAAGTGGGTTTACAACGGCCCCACTGGGCTCAGTTTACGTCTCATCCTCAAGACCAGAGCTCCACTAGATGGCAACAGGGAGCTTTGCAGCAGCAACAAATGAGAATGTATTTCTGCAACCACACACTCGTATCTTGGCTAGTGAGATCAATTTAGTTCAGGGAACCTACGAGATAACTGTAGGACAACAGAAGACGGGGCGAAAGTTGACAATCAGGAATGAAAGAGAAACACTGCAGTGGTGAGAGGGGATAAAACCTACTACAATGAAAATGAAAGAGAAGTTCGTGCAACGCTGCAATACGCCTACGTGTAGTTTGTCTAAACGAATGGAGACAGATGGCCACATTTCCAAAACATGTGTCTGACACACACAGAGAAAAGTCTACTGGTGAGTCACGGACAGAATGCAGTGTTTAAGCGAGTACTGAGAAATCCCCAACAAAAAGGAGCAAATGCGGTTGAGCCGGCAGTGCACACAACCCAGCCATCCAGTCTAGAAAATGTAAGGAAATTCTCGATTGAGTCAGATTATCTGTAAACACACACACAGCTTTCTCACATCACACACACACACACACACACACACACACACACACACACACACACACACACACACACACACAGCCCATATGGAGTGCACAGTCCGTCTCTGTGATGTTTTCCTCTCTTTTTACGGGGATGAGAGCCACTGTTGATCCAGGTGTCGGCTGAATCCCCGGTGTCCTCAGAATGCACAAGTGTATGTGTGTGTGAGACAGTTTAGGTGTAAGCAGGGCTGCTTTAAGTGCTCAAACTATTCATTATGCCGTTTCTTGCTGAAAGTCTGAAGGTTAAAATTTCGGATTCGCTGTCTATGTGTGTTGAAGACGCTGAAACAATGTGGCTCTGCTCACTTCCTCATCAGGTCTGATGAGTTCCTGTTCCCCAAGGGGTCACGGACCCTGACCACACACACACACACACACACACACACACCTTACTGACTCCTGTTAAAATGTAAGTTATTTCCCACGCTACAGATTACATAAAACTCGTTCTCTTTTACTTATTTTCATCTCAAAAGTCAAAAGATTTTTTACCCACATTCTTTGTACTAAATGATCCAAAAGGTAAACCACTGACCATCATGATGTATAGTAAACAAAGGTCTTTTGAGGCGCTGACAGCTGAGAAGATGCATCTGGTGACTAAAAGTAAAGACAAAATTGGGCATGAAGTGAAAGTGGGCTCCAGGATCCCTTCCATACAGTAAAAAAGCAGCAAATGGTAAAACTACCAGCATTTGCCCTGCAAATCACATTAAGTTTAGATTTTCAGCTTGTTTTTTGAACCTTTGTTTTACTTTGTTTTTATCCACGTTTTAACAGATTTTCAATAAAAAATAAACTGATAAATTCCTGGATTTCTTTGGGGATAAAATAAAACTTAAAAAAAAAAGCAACCCATCCTGCACTGATACACATGCAAACACTTGATAAACATGCTAGTTGAAGTGTAATAATTAACATGTTTCCCCTAAAGTGGTACTGACTGAGTCTAAAATCACAACCGCATGTTTCCCAGTCAAATGTAGAATCCCTCTAATTGTTCACTGACAAACCCATTTTCCTACGAACAAAATGTCCTGCTAATTGTATTGATATTGGCAGAAGAAGCGCTGTTCAGGAAATAAGAACACTGCAGTGTATAACTGAATCGGGCAGAGTCAGATTGCAGCACCGGGGCATGATGGGAGTGTTTAGACATACGGAAGCAACTTGCTCTGCTATGCTTCCTCACAAGAAAACTGGAACTTCAGGCTTTTGTTCCAACAGAGATGGATGGCTCTATTTCACATTTATGGCAATTTATAGTGTAATTGATGGAATCCCAAATGCACCAGAACGGCCTCTGACCTCATATTCTGGACTCACAGGAGAGAGAGGATATGACATCAGTTACTGCAGACTTGGCTGATCCATCACAAAAGGCTAATCCCTGCCACGTGTGATGCTGACAATAGCATGAAAAAAGATGTCTTTTAAATGAACTCAGCTGGTAAATGTGATACGAGGAGGAAGAGGAGGCTGCTAGCAGAGCGGTAGGCTGTGAGGTACTGGTATGGGGAGATTCTGGCTATTTGAGAGGAGGGGTAAGGGTGGTAGAGAGAGAGAGAGAGAGAGAGAGAGAGAGAGAGAGAGAGAGAGGGAGAGGGAGGAAGAGTGGGGTCAGGGAGGTGTAGTGGATGTGGTTTTCTGATGGTGGCTGTTAAAGGGCTGCCTGGGTGGAGTGATGTTTCAAGAGGCACGGGTTTCGTACTTGGGCGAGAGGTGAGCAGAGAAGACCGGGGATGGTAAATAGCTACCAGGTGTGTGTGTGTGTGTGTGTGTGTGTGAGAGGGGAAGAGGTGTGGATAGAGGGGCTCCCTGTGTGACAGCAGAGGGGACAGGAGACAGCTGGCTGTGGCAAACAACGAGAGTAGAACTGACAGAAAAACAGAGGCATTGTGCGCAAGTTTCTGTATGTACGTATGCTATCATCATTGTCTAGATGAAGGCCATCCTCACCAGAAAAATGACAGTGTTGGTCAATTGTTTAAACAATTCTGGGTACCACGTGGAGGTTTTGACCCGTAGTCATGCAGAACTGTGTTTATCTATGAGAAAACGCCCCAGGGTACCTTTAAAATGACCCAAATTGCCATTTTCCTTAAAAGTGGCCTCATGTGGTTGTGCAAATAATGACTGTCCTCTCTTGGTGGCAGAGGCAGCGGGACGGTTTTCATACCTCTGCAGAAAATTCTGCGCAACGGGGTCGGGGAGGAGATCGACGGTGCTGACTGCAAGTTATGTCCTGCCTGCAGGAAACAGTCAAGTTTGGTTTATTTTTAATATGAAGCTGATCTTTCTCTCAACTTAACCAAGTAGCTTTAGTTGCCTAAACTCAAACGGAGCTTCACCATAGATGTGGCAGATCAGGAAACACTTGTTTGTCTTGTTTGGAAAAGTCATGTCGGTCATTTTGGAAGACGCTGACAACTGACTTGTTGTTGTTTTTTTTGGTATGAGGACTTGTTGTGCACAGTAAATGTGTCTACTTATGCGGTGTCAGACTTGCATTGTATATTTAATAGTGTTTAGATATAAGGTTTCTCTTGAAGTTTATTTCATGTCTCAGACTGTTATATTAAAGTAAATAAACTGTAAACGCAGATCTTTGCAAAGCAGCAATTTTCAGAATAGTTGGGTTGCAATTGATTTGCATGCAATTTTAGTTTCACTCCCTGCCACATGTTGCTCAGCTGTGGAATGCATGTGTGGACTGAAAAGGGGCCATCCCTGACATGATGATCAAGCTGATATTTAACTGTTGAGAGGCAGGGAGCACACCAACCCCCAGATCCATCAAGCCTGAGCCCCGGAAACCACTGTTACCCTTAGCATTAGACATGTTTATGTTCCAGCTGCACTATGTGAAGCAGCCACCCACTCACAATGTATTTGTATGGGTGTCTTTGTGGGAGTATGGGTGTAGAAGTGTGTATGTGTGTCTAAGCGTGGCTGGCAAATCGCTGTTCTTCCTGAGCGGACGGTTTCACGTTCACATTTTTTCTGATTTAACAGAGGAACAGCTTAATTGGGGTTAATTGTTCCAATCCATCCGTGAAGCTGTGTGTGTGTGTGTGTGTGTGTGTGTGTGAGCGAGAGAGAGAGAGTTTGTGTGTGTGCAGTAACATGTCAAGCCCTGAAACCCAAATTCAAAGCCAATGCTCCCTCACTTTCATCTTATTCATACGTTCATAAAACAATAAACATGCGGGCCTCGAGCAGAGCAGGGGAAGGCGGTGACGGAGAGGGGAATGCAAGCAGAGAGCTGGTACGACGGAGAGGCAGCTGGCCTTCCCTCTGTCCTCAGCTACCTACAGACCCACATGACATCCACCAGCCGCTTGATTGGAAATGCTAAATAGGGGCTTTTTCACTTCATGTGTAAAGCGAGTCATGTCAGACGTGTGTGTGTGTGAGTCACCTCTCTGGCCGCTGATGAACTCATCTCTGCAGTTTTGCATCAGCTGCAGGATCCACTTGTGCTGAGCATAGATGCACTGCCATGCTGGGTCACCTGGAGCGTGCAGGTCAGACAGGTACCTACGCGTGCACAAACACACAGGTGTCAAAAATGTACATAAAAAAAAAAAAAAAAAAAAAGAAGGAAAAAAAAACCCCACAGCTCTTCTGCTGGCTTGCTGGTGCAGTAGACACTAGAGGAGACCAGAGCAAAACACCAATCACGGCAGAATCTATGAATTTTATCCACAACCACTTCCGCCTCTTATTTATCTCTCTACCTCTAATCATCACTCTCCCAGGAGTTTACTTCCTGGGTATCACTCAGTGACCTGTGGGTTGTCAGATGACGCACTCTCTGAGCTGTGGCCTGGCTCCCTCTACTGTTGTCCTATGAACTACCGACTCATTTGTTTCTCATTAGGTGGCATCTTTCAAAAGATTGAGCAAGACTCACAGGCATAGAACGCACACATGGACACAGCTCCCACCATCCACGGCAAGAGTAAAGAGGAGCCGAGTGGGCGTTCAGAGCCGTGCCTAATGCAGCAGGATGAAAGATGTTGCCGTGTGGTTGAGAACTGGTCTCTGTGATCCTGACAGGTCGGTCTTAACAATAATAAATCGGGAGAGACCACAAGTACGAATGGGCAGAGGGATAGAGGGGAAAAAAAGAGGGAAAGAAAGGCAGGGAAGAGGGAAAAATAGAAACAAGATGACGGGACAACAAAAAGCTGAGAGGATTAGTGAACAGGCAGACAGAATAAAGCGGATGGAGGAGGAAGTTCTGGTAAAACGATGAAACAGATTAGAAAAATGTCTTTAATTTATATTTCCTGTACGCAGAGATTGTGTGACATGTGTGAAGAATAAAAAAAAAAAAAATACTGCTTCACATGTAGATAATGAACCTGTTGTTGACGACTGGGAGGAATACAGACAGATGGTATGAAATAGCCATCGCAGGATTATAAAGATGTAAGGAGACCTGATGTATCTCTTCTGGTCGTGCAGTGTCGATGGTGTCTGCAGCAGTTTCTCCAATAAGAGACTCCTCAGAGCTCCGATCCTCATCTCAACCTCAGCATACACTACAGCAGAGTAACAGGAAAACCATTGTATTCAATATAGAGAGAATAATTGAATTTCATTTCATTCATTTATTTATTGAGGAAAAAAATGGGTTTACCTTTTTTGAAAACAGGGACTTCAGTGTTGCCAAAGAGAGATTTGGCTTTCTCATAGTCATTGATCACCACATCATAATCACCCTGACAGAGAAAAGTCAGTTCAGTTAATAACGCAGCTCAGTTTTTTTTAAACTCAACAATCGTGACACACATTGTCTATTTGAGCCTCTCTAGCTCCACCCTCCCGATGACAGCAATCCAAGCTGCGCCTTAAAACTACAAACATACTGGGGATAGACGTGGTGCAGTGGAAGACTAAATCAAGAAGAACTTTGAAGGAACAATTAGTAATCAAAAGAGCAGCTTCACAATAATCACATAATGTCCAATGCTGCTTTTTCTTGTAGGGCTGTGTGAGTTCTCGAAGCAGCTTGAGACAAAGACAGTTTAAAAAAAATAAGTAAAGTGACTTGAGGTGAAGTTACATAAGGTTTTATGACGATTGTTCTGCTGGGTTCTAATAATAACCAAGGAATATTAAGCCACAGGACTCTCTGTTCACATGTCTTTAGTTGACAATGTCCTGCTATGACAGATACATTTAACTTAAGATTACTTCTTATCAACACCAAGATTTAAACAATAGCCTCACAAATAACCAGACCTAAACACTTTATTCTAAGGGTTTATTCTAAGGTCTGAGGAGTGCAGACTGTAAAACAGATTTTCACCTCCTCCATCACTCAGAGAGCTGAAGGCTTTCCCCTCTTCATGGATGATCCAATATCTCACTACACACAGCTAAAATGGGAGCAGGTTTACAGGTTTACTGGTGTACGGGGCAAAGGGAAGCTGTATATATTTCGTATTTGGCACTTAATATTGACACATCAGCTGTTCTTTCCACTGTTATTTTGTACATGCCTGTACTATGCGGATAGTACCTTTTGGATATTGCGTTCAATGTTGAGTGGCAGGTTGAAGAGAAACTTGAAACGTTGCAGGACGTTGAGTGCATTGCGTGTGGAGTCAGCTTTGTCTTTCCGCCCCAAGACCTCCTGGAACAGAGTATCTGCAGTATCACTCGCTCCTACGAGGCACACGGGGAGAGAAAGTATGAGTGAGAGCAAAAGAGGCAGGAGCAAATGAGAAACTGGGACACTATGAAAATAAATGTTGATACCACATTTCCCCTTTAATGGCGGTCTCTGGCTTTCTTCCTGCTCTGTATGCTATCGGACACAGTAGAGTCGGAGCCGCTACGGAGAAAGTGACAGCTATCTTTTATTCACACAGCTGAGAGGAACTTTTGCACGGCCAACTGGCTTCGTGGGTGGCCTCGGATGTTTCGTCAAATAGGAAAAAAACCCCCGACTTCTTCTAATCAAAACAGAAACCCCAACCCCAAAACTAAATCCTTGAAGGAAAAACAGCATGAACGACTGAACAGAGGAAAAATTCTCATTTTTCACTCGCCAATATGAGTTGTCATGAACAAATTCTTATTTTGTGATTGGCTGATTGGCGCTGCGTGTCTGACGTATGACTGATTGGGGGGTGAGCGGTGGCCTGGACCCACTGGGCCACGGGGCCCACTAGTCTGGGGGCTGTGGGGATGAAAGCTACGTCCGGCTTGGTGGTTTGTTTACTCTCGACTCCGGGAAAAGGACCTGCTTATTGACCCTCCATTAGAGGAGTCACATTATCATGTATGAGATGAGAGGGTGGGAACACACGATCTGCTGAGGGATCTGCCTGTTGAACCGGGGCTGATCCAAAAAGGCGACTGAACATACACACAGGGTGCATGTGTTCTGTTAATGGACGGCATAGCAGTGTGAGATAAGTTTGGCGGCACGGAGCGTAAGACTGTCTCGTCTCATAATCACTTTGACCCTTTTGCTCTTTGAGTTTTAATTTGAATGTGTTAAAATCAACCAAAGGACAGAGCGTAAAAAATAAGTCAAAGCAATGTGAAGGGAGAGAATAACAACACAAAAAGAGCTCTTCATTCGAAAGAAGGCAATCAAACAATGGATAAAACTGAGTTTAAAGGTTTTAGTTTTTTTTAAATGTGTTTAAAAATGTATATAGGATTTGAGCGTGGGCCTTTGTTCTCGCCCTTGCGATCACTATGTGCCTTGAGTTGAGATTATTTTGTCACACGCAAAAGCCCTGAAAAACATTGAAAATTGATGACTGAGTGCATCTGTGATGTCAACTGAATTAATGACCTGGAAGATTTCCCTCTCTGAATTGTATCTTACGTAAGAAGAAAATTGTAGGAAGTTAAGTTTAGCCAAAACGGTGCAATGATTTTAAGGGGTCGGGTATGAAGACCTTTTTTGGAGGAGAAACATTTTTCGAAGGGTTGCTGAAAATGAACTTGCAGAATGAAAAGTAAAGCTAAATCAAAGAATGATAAAGGATTGAACAGAAACAAAATAACGTACTTTTGCTAAGTGTACCAATAGATTTAGTTACTTTTTTATTGACAAATTCAAGCTGTTCTTTTCAATGATAATGTAAAGGACACTGCACTGCAGGTAAACTCAAATCTGATTTCTCAAACCAGCTTGAGATGAAACACACATGACATCAGCTATCAATGCATTAACTGGATCATGAAAAGGGGCCTTTATGTGCCAAGAGGATGTGTTCTGGGGGAAATGTCCCAAAAACTAAACCTGCACATTAGTAATTTCTCTTGGGGCTGAATGAAAAGATGCTTACTGTTGAGGATGTTTTCTAGTCGCTGGGTCATCGATCCCTCCACTCTCTCTGTGCCATCAGACTCCAGCCTCTGGTGGATCGCTGCAACACAACAGTCAGTATCAATTGTAAAGGACTGTGATGGACAACACACTGTAAAATCCACCTAAATAACAAATCAGGGAAATATGAAATATTAGGATGTTTGAGTTGGGAAGAAATGTGGAAAAAGCAAAAGAGCGGAAAACGGTTTTCCACGCTGCAGATTAATCAACGCGTGCAATCCCCGGTGAAAGGAACATTTTCAATTTCAGGAACCGAAGGTAAAACAATAAACAGGCCCTACCCCAGTGATAGATGGGAGATAACCTCGCCGGTTCTCCGCCCACAGATGCTGGCATTGAACCTACCCCCCCTCCTTGTGCCTGTTCCCACGCAGCAGCAGTGACCTTGCCCCAGCGGTAACTGTACTGGATCAATTCACCTAACCAAAGCCATTAACAGCACCGTTTTTGTGGTCTTGGGACATTTGGAGCCCTTTGACCTGGAGGTAATGTGAATCTAAAATGTCTCAACTCTCTGAAAAATAACATTTGGGAGAGCAGAGCTGAAGGTCTGGATGCCAAAAATGAATTGCTGCTAAGGGGGGGGGGGGGACTCTGATGGCTTGTATCCATCACTTAGCATGAAGAGCTTTACGCGGGAGAGGGAATTCGAAAAGAGGGAATGAGGGGAGAAAACAGAGAGAGTAAAAGAGGCAGAGCGAGTGGTGTGGCTACCCCAGTGAATAAATAAATGGTGTGCAGTAGTGGGCAGCTGGGTGCTGAGAGCTGCAGTGTGGGTTTATTGACAGAGAGGAGGAGAGGCAGAGGAGGCTTAGGAGACCTTGCCATGCATACTTGGGGAGCGACTCAAATATGCAACAGGCAGACATCTCAAGAATGAAGTTAAGAGACTGAAACATGGAAAAAAAGAAAAATCTATAACGAATGTCTGTTCTCTCCACTTCCCTGTCTTCCTTCTTCTCCCCACAACTACAAATGCTCGCTGTTAGCAGAGCTTGGAGACAGCGGAGGGAGCGGGAGGCAAAGTGAAGGGGGCGAGTTCTGTAAATAAATATGTGGGTCCGTTCTGACAGACAGAAGCCTCAAGGCAGGGACTGAGGTATTCCTAAAACGCACTGTTCAAACATGCCATTGCCTAATCAGTACGGACGTCGCTGGCCCTCTCATGGACCTCTCGCTGCTCGCCCGGCCGGCAGCAAAGGCAGCCAGATCGAGGTTAGGACAAAGGCACGCAGACGTGGACGTGTATATGGGAGAGCACAGGATTGATAGGGCTGGACACACAGGAAGACTAAGACACACATACACACACTGCAGGTCTGCTTCACGTCTCCCCACTCCCCCTTGCCCTGCTGCCAGCTGTGTGTCCTCTGCATCTGTCACACAGTGAAGGGCTGATGACGTCACAGCTAACCTAAACATCAGGTCAGAGTCCGGATAACACACGCAGCCAGGACCTGAGGAAGAGCCGCGGCTCCCGCTTCACTTCCTGGAACCATTGAGGGAAAAGAAAATGAATAAGATTAAAAATACAGTGTCCCTGGATTCTAAAGCTGGAGATGTTTTGACTCCTGCCGGGGCTGGGGGCTCGGGGAATAGGCCCTGGGAAACTGGCATTTTTGGAACACGGTAGCCGTTCCGTTTCCTGCATCACTGGGAGAGACTTCCTGTTCACACAACAATGAAAAATCTCAAATTTCAACATTTTTTGTAGAAACAACCCCGAACTCCCTGACAGACTGTCAGTCAGTCAATCAGCCAGGGGCACAGCTCAACTCGTCACTGAGGCGCCACCATCAAGCAGTCGCCAACACCTTTCACCAGTCTGTGGTGGTTCACATGGAGCGCTTACAGGACCACTTGTTTCTTCATCGCAAAACCAAAGATCCTTTCTTCAAAACAACTACAATGTGATATCAAACAAGAAATCTGCCAATGGGGTACGCACAAACTTTTCTTGAAACTAGCATAAAAATCGGACCGCTACGAAACGAGAAAGAACAACTTGATATATTTGATTAAATGCCCATTTGGCCTCACAACATACCTCCATACTTTCTGCCCCCAGTAACTACATCATCTGAGGTACAATGAGTTTAAAGTTCTAACCCGTGTCTTCATGTGAACCCTGTCTGGCCCTGAGATCCCGTGTGAGTGATGCTGCATTACTTTTCTGGCTGAAAGCCTCAGATATACAGTATAATGCAGTGAACTCTAATCTGCCCGGATTTAGGGTTAAATTCCAGCTGATGCAAACCCCTTTTAAAATACACGCAGTCCTGATTATGATGCATTGGAAACGCTTTGTCTTCATTTAAGTACAGAGTTGTCCACCCACCTTTATACATACTGTGATATTCAAGTTAAAATATATATTTTAACAACATCCCTTTTTTACTCTTCTCTCTTTCCTCCTATATTTGTATTTTAATTTTTGATTTGCTTAAAAGCTGTTACACAATGAGATATGGGCTTGACATTTTGAACTATTTTCCCCTTATTAAAAAGCAGAAACCCTGCAATTCATGACACTGCCATTGGATTGGTCAATCTGGTCGATGACACATCTGCCTAATAAGGTCAGTATCGGGCCCCATATCTATCTGGTGGTTGTGACCGGATCCTTTATGCGCCAATAGTGCCATTTGGATAAACGCTTCTGCTAAAAGCAGGGATGTTGATCTAGAAGCAGCTCTTTCCTAATACCGTGCACATCTTATGAGGCCATGCAACTTGATAGTACACTTCTAAACAGTCCTTTGGAAGCTCAAATAATACAACCCCAGCATAAAAAGCTGGCTGGAGCTCCCAGTCTGGTTTCTCCATTTGCTCCAAGTCAACATTAGCTAAGTAATCCAAACAGGACCGTCATTAACACGATTTGTGGATTGCGGATGCAAAAGCCTAAACTGTGTGCTTAAAGGTTCATAGTGCATTAAAAAGAGACATGGGATTTTGTTTTGCCATTTCTGTTGGAGATGATTAGCTATACTGGAGAGCAATTAAGAAGCAATTAGTGGGGACAAGAAGGAGAGGGAGGGAGAGAAACCCCACGCATATTGAAGTCCTGCTATTTGCTCTAAATATTTTCTATCCGCCTCATTTCTTTCCCCAGATTTGGCTTCCCCTCCTTGTTTCCACCTCGCCGGCAGCAGTAACACTTGCGTTAAAAAGTAACTCCAGACTTCTATTAAAGTCATCAATAAAAATCTCACATGCGAGCAGAAGTGAAAATAAACAGAAGAGGAGACCAAAGTGTCTTGATGGTGATTGAGAGGGTTGGAAGCACGACAGCAACTTCTGAACAAGGAGAACACACAAGCACCCTGTTGAATCCTTTTCTTCCCCCCCACAGCTAATTTCTCTGACATTTTCACAGCTACATCTCAGGTGAGGTTCATTTGGATCAACTTAGAACAACAGAGACCAGCCAAACACCGCACAGAGACAAAGAAAGGAGTCACAGTTGCTCAGACAGATGTGCTAACCGGGCCCGGCCGTGAGCTGTTGCAGAGCGGTCTCGAGGTGGCTGGCGGAAAGCAGCATGTCGGCTGGTATGTCGGCTTGGCTGATCCTACCTAGTATACAGAATATCTCCTCTTGAGCTATCCATTCTGGCCTACCACTTCATCTTTTAATGACTGGGGAGCCCAATCGTGGCCGAGAAAGGATGTTTTGGTGCTGTAATAAATCTTTCATATGATATTCGACCTTTTCTTCTTTCATGTTACAGAAGTGACATCATGTCAGTGAAAACCCAGTTGCCAATAAACAGGAGTCTAATTCTGAGATAAATTAATAAAGATTCCAAACAAACAGGTGTTTGCAAAGCAAGTGGTTCATCTCATAATCATCTTCTATTCAGGCCAATACAGTGAATCCCATCCTGGCTCACAGGTCATAAAGCATCATTGTGCCCTCTCAGTTCACAGGTCACTTAAGTCCATCCATGGTGTATTGCTTCCTCCGTCTGCAGAGACTGTACACGTCCCATTGGGGCAGTGGGCACCCAGTAGGCACGCTCAGTCTGAACGTGAGAATGGCTGCGCATTGTTCCCATTGGTCATATTGGGTCTGTTATCAGCACTATCAGTCCTAATACTCTGGCCTGCATTGTGTTGGGCTGCTCCGTTTATTTAGATTCAGCCACTAACAATGAAAACATAGCCTCTCTCCCAACCGGGGCACAAACATACGGAAAGCAATAATAATAATGATGGAGGCAGAAAAAGTGTATGTATAAATAGTAAGGGGAAGTAACTGAGCGGCTATGGCGGGAGGAGAGCGTAAACAGACAAAATTATGAATGATGAAGCGAACAATTGATTTGAAGTACCTGGCAGAGGGACAGCAGTCAGTCAGTCTCTGCTAACTTGAAATCGTCTTGGCATCTGGAGGTTAATTTAGCCAAGTGTGCGTGTGTGTGCGCGACCACTTCCAGGCTCTGGGGAGACGAGAGTGAGACTGTGTGTGACAGGTGAGAGCTGATCTCATTTTGATGAAGGTGAATTAGCCGTGTTGTGGTTGGCTGGTGAAACTGTAATACGAAGTGGAGGGTTTTCACACAGCGTCCAAATGAGCCTCTTTAATCAACCGCTGCTAAACCGCATGTGAAGGGGGGAAAAAATCCTCACACACACACACACACACACACACACACACACACACACACACACTTTCCAAAAATCAAAAGCTCTTTTCTGAGCAGAGATGAAGAGTGATGATTTGGAAGTTTGTGTATTAATTGTCGGACTTTTGGTGCAATTCCATAGCACACAAAAATGTGTTAATCCCTCTCACCTGCCAGAGCGTCCTGGGCCTCAAAGAAGGTACTGAGGCCTCCTTTCACATAGGCCAGACTGCCCTCATTCTTCTTAGTAGCCTGCTTCTTCAGATTATTGGCCGCAAGCTTCAAATTCTCAAAGCTGAGGAAACAAAATGATCATGCCATCATACTAAGGCCCGAGACACTATTTGTCTAGTCAATCAATTAATTTAGTCTTTACAATGTAACATTCTGAAAAAATTGTTCAAGATGATGTCTTTAAATTGCTCAGATTTTTTATGTTAAACATAGAAAAGCAGCAAATAATCATATTTAAAAAGTCAAAACCAAATTCATATATCTCAAACGCAATCACACACATTGGGCCAATGTGAGAATGTGTGTGTGAGTGTCCCGAGTGAGGCTTCCTCCGCAGGAAGAAACAGTCACCCAGCAAGGTCCAAACAGAGGCCCCTGGTCATGCTGGATCCTGGGGTCTGGGTTACTGGAAGGCTAAGCAGGGGGAGAGGAAGCCAGGAGAGTCCAAAATAACTCTCCTCTGCCCTGACATGACAGTCAACGAGACTTGGGGCTTTTAGGTCAGCGGGCTGACTTGTCTACATACTGAACTGTTCTCGGAAGGACCAAATGTGGAGACACAGCCAAGACACATTAACCTCAAAATGAACGTCATAAACCCAAGCACGACAGATTCTCTGTACATTTTCCCCCGTGCATTCCGTCGAACTAACTTTTTGTTATGTCACAGTCTGTACCATAGGGCTGCAACTAAAGATTATTGTCATTATCAATAAATCTTTTGATTATTTTCTCCATTTGGTCCAATTGATGTCTTCAAATATCTTGTTTCGTCTGACCAACAGTCCAAAAACTAATATTTACAGTTTACTATCACAGAAACAGAAAACATCTACATTTGAGAAGCTGGAACCTGAGTGTTTAACTAATCAACTATCAAAAGTGTTGCAGATTAATTTCCTGTTGATTAACTAATCAATTAGACTAACTGCAGTTCTACTGGACCATAATCCTGTGTTCAGGTTGGTGAGGGTATAAAAAGTAATGTCTCTCTGGCAACACAAGGATTTTCCTCACCTGCCAGCCAGGAGCTTTACTGGAACAAACCATTAGGAACGTCTGGCTCAGTGACCAGGACGTGCCAGACTCCCACTTTGGTTCATTACTGTACCAAGCCAAGCCACAGGAAATGAATCCTACACCTCAGTTATGACTCAGTTTTTTGTCTTTTGTGTATCGTGTCTCGTTACTTCAGTTGAGGACAGAAATATGTTGTTGGGTTGTAAATTATAACGCATGTTTCCGGAGAGCTTCGGTAAAAGGGAGTCTTTTTTCCACTTTCTTTTTAAGAGTTATGAGGGATGGTAGCTTAAGATTAGTGATAAAAAAAGGACCTACCTGGAGCCCATGTGGTTTTCCATGAGGTACCAGGTGGCAGAGAAGTTCTCACTGGTGAAGTCTCCACTCATTCCTGGAAATGTCAGCTCTATGTCTTTCTGTGGGAGTTTGCCTCTGAAAGAAGACCGATAAACAAAGATGAACACAGAAAAAAAGGACAAAGAAGAGCTATATTGTATTAAAAGATCTACAACGTACAGTATATAAAATACAGAGGATAAAATCATGCAGTACAACTGTAATGACGCGAGAAATATAAATGTAGAAATATATGAATGACAAATTGTGAGTGAGAAGGGATTGGCAATATAATTGTGTAAATTGTGAGATCATATTTTTCTGTGATGTTGGGGTCAGTCCTTCCAGCAGGGGGCAGTGTGCAGCCGAAAAGTACCCAGGCTGGGAGAGCTTGGCGTGGGAAGTGCAGTGTGAGATGCCTGGGTGCCCCTGGAGGACCCAGCACTCATTAGGGATGCTTGATCTCTGCTAATGACCCGTGGCCTACACAAACCAAACCCCCCCCACACCACCACCACCACCCACTGTGCTGCTACACATATACACACACAAACACACATGTAGAAAAATCATCACACGGGCAATACAGTATTATGGTCCACGGTCTGTGAAACAAAAAAAAAAAAAACATACACTTGGTGATGTATGAATATTATAACTGCAGGCAGAGATCTGTATCAGATCAGAGTTCATCTTTTGGAAGTGATTTAAACTCTTCCATTATTTTCCATGGGATGAAATTCATGCTCAAGTATATTGCTAAATGAAGTGAGTGCATTTAGTGTAACGTGTTCAGTTTGCAGAAGACACAAAGTAGATCGGTTCTTAGTTTTTTGCTATTAAAGCTTGGAAGTTCAGGGTCATCAGGGGTTCTACAAAATCATTATTAAAGCAGTACACCTCTGGCAGAGACTGTGGCATGTGTACCAAATGACCAGATGAAGCAGTTTCCTCTCCAGTCCTGGATTGGTTATATATATATATATATATATATATATATATATATATCATGGAAAATGTATCACTCAGTTTATGTGTTAAGTCCTTAACTCTGTTTTCGGTGACTTCAAACTGTGTTTTACTTAAGTGGGTTACACAATTAAGTTTAATCTAGTGACTTTTCAATCTCCACTTATTAATCACTTACATTACATCTAGGCCAAGTGTGACGTTACAAACAGCCGGTGCAAAAAACATCTACAGCTGAATCACCACCCGGTGACATCACTATACAGAGATGCGCACAAGAGCGAAGCAAACAAACATCTCCTCGGATTAAATACATTGAGGAGTATTTGGTTCTCAAACTGTCCCTGTATCAGATCAAAATGTTACTGTCAGAGAGAATTGTGAAGGCTATTCACGCTGGAGACAAGTGAATGGTCCAGCCTGTTTATGGGGGTCTCCTCTCTGGCCACGAGCGGTCACTTGCCCCCTGGCCCCTCTAAACCAAACAAACACTAACCCAGAAATGCCAGAACCTGACATCCCAAAACTATATATATATATATTACAACTGCTGCACTCCCTGTCCGGCGCGTGGGAGGCAGCACCCACGCTGCCTGCTCCAAGGTGGTACACAAACATGTGTGTGGGTCGCTGCCTTAGTTCTTTCCAAATCCCTTTCTATCGCTGTACTCTCTGCTTTATACACAATTATTCTGTTTCCACTCCCTGTGAGCGGCGGTTAGAGGCTGTTCAACCATTGCTGTGTTGGCATAATATTTCAAACGCCTGCATATGGGGAGAGTTTGTTTCTGTTTAGGGATGTAAACCATGACTCAATGACTAGAGCGTGTGTTTACGGCGGTGTGATTGTGCTGCGTTTTTTGTGCGTGCATTGGTGTGCTCTCTGGCTGTACTTGTCTATCTCGATGCCCAGTGGATTGCTGGGTCGCAGGGAGAGGGGGGAGATGCCTTTGTTGCGGTCGGTCCTCATGTCGTAGTAGTTCATCTCATCCACCCACACGGCAGACTGGTCCAGAATACCTGCAGGACAGGAGGGGTGAGAGGCACGTTAACGAACACCACATCACAGATGTGCACTCACACACACACATACACACACACACAGACTAAACTCTGTCAAACATACAAACAAGCACATTTATGCAGAACCACATCTTATATTCTATGTTTTTTATCTATTTAATGTCTCAACTTTGTTTCTCTGTATTGTACTTGCACCAGTGCAAATTGTGTCTACTCTTCTCTGTGCATATGTCATCTATTACATGTCTGTACTGTAGGTCCTCTATAGGGCCGAGGAAGCTCAACGCACTTTAGAAACTAACTGCAAATAAGCAAAAAAGAAAAGTAAATGAAGAGAACATCTCTTCTCATTTTGACAACACACGCATTGCATTCAGGAAAACCTGGAAATAAATAAAACAAGCAATTTGACAACACATACGCATGAAGAAATGTCCTGTGAATACAGGAGTGCTTCAAGTCATACACAGAGACATGTACATTTATTATATTCTGCTCTGTTATTTTATATATTGAGCATCTTTCATACTTAATATTTTTATGTTTACTCTGTAACTTCGTTTGCTGCTGCTACAAACAAATTCCCCCCCGGGGATGAATAAAGTATATATCTATCTATCTATCTAATGCTGTGTATAGTCAGTATTTTCAGAAATATTGGAGTCATGTTAATCCTTAAATAAACATTCTTAGCTCATTCGAATTCAGCAAATCCCATCACACGACCAGGTGTGTTCATCTGTTTTTGGCGGATGGGTTTTTCCAATTTGCTTGTTTTTCATCCATTTGGCATTTGTTGCCAAAGTGTTGAACAATACTTTTTTTATGAGCTCAAGTTTGGTCTAATTCAATATGTTTTTTAAGAACATTTGAGCACACAGTAGGATGCCTCTGCTGTTGCTCTTCCTGTTAATACAATTTTGAAAAAAAAAAAATAAAAGATCCTTTATCAGGGTTGCAAGAACAGATGGTGTCAAACAGAAAGTAAAGCCCTCTGGAACAAACTTCAAATATGGGCATAATAACCTTTATCAGCAGCTATTTTGATAATCAAACAATTGTTTTTCTTCATTGTTTCAAGCCAAAACGCTGGTTACAGCTGCTTAAATCTGAGGATTTGTTGTATTTGTTGGTTTGAAAAAATAAAGACGTCACCTTGAGCTCTGGGAACTTGTGAAATGCACTTTTTATTATTTTCTGACTAAACAGATTATCAACTAATAATAAAGAATTAAAAAAAAAGATTTAATCGCTAATATAAATAGTCATTAGCTGCCGCACTAGTTGCAACTTTTATCTGCTCATGTTTTCCAGGCTAGCAAATAAAGGAGACGTTTAGTCTCGAGAGTCTTACCAATCCTCTCTGGTCTGATCAGTTTGAAGGAGACTGTGGAGGTGCCCAGACCTCCAGACTTCGTAGTAACAATGATCTCTCCCTTGTCGTCTTTGGCAGGACCCACGCGGCACACTATCTTGCTGGCTGACATCCACTCGGCTGTCAGCAGGCAGTTATGGCCGCAGATCGACAGACCTGAGACGGAAGAGAAGGGGGGCAAGGTGAAATAGGTGAGAGATACAGCCACAGAGTGACAGCACAAATAAACAACATGGAGCACCGACACACACACGGGCGATCTATAACAAGAGGAGCTCACTCAGACAGATTTGGCTTCTATCAGCAAGTTTAGTCAAACTGTCACCAGGGGGGTCAAAGTTGAAGTTGGGGTCACGATGGGTGTGGGTGGCCGTGACCTTCCTTCCTCTCACTCAGCTCCCTTAAGTTAACGTGTGTCACTTCAGTGCTAAGTGGCCCATTACTGGCACAATGTGCACTCTGCCCTTACATCTGTCGTCCTCTTTTTAAACCCTCTTGAAAACTATGTGGACACTAGAGGACAGACGCAGGGATTACTTTGACAGTTCCAGCCGAGGGGATTAAGAAGCTTCACGTGTGTAAAATCTAACATGATAAAAGCCTACGAAAGCTGATGAACAAATAGCCCATAAAACCGTGAATAATATGGCAATTAGAGCCCCATTTCCTGCCTCTGTTCTCTACTGGCCACTTTGTTTGAACCTATACGCACTCGCTCACATTTGTGCATATCTAATTGTCTAATTCCAGGCCTCAGGGACATTCATGGTCAGAAATAGACCCGTATCACTGGCCAGACCAAGGCTTTCCAAGCATGGAGCAGTGCGCGAGTCTTCCAGAATCCCCCCCACCCCCTCCACCCCCTCCACTCATTGGCGAACATTAGGGAAAATATCGGCACAGAAAAAGGTTGACGTTCAAACACATAATGAGAACAAGATGGAGGTAATCCATCTGTGTGGCTCATGAAAATAAAACTAAAAAAAGACACACCAACAGCTCTATTTTCCCATTAATGCATGTTGATAATCTCTTCAGTTTCTCAAACTAGGCATAGAGTATCTAAATATTTACAGAAACAAACATGTTGCTGCAGAGAGAGTTGGCAGAATTGCCACAGAAGAAGCAAAAGTGAATTCCATTAAAACATAATATCTTAATATTAAATTGGAGTTTTTCAGTTGCTATTTTAAAGTTGCTGGACCGTTGTTGTTTTTTTAAAGACTCAAATTAAATATTTGTAATGGTACAAAAAAATTCACAAATTATGTATCTCAAATTATAAATATACAATTAAATGGTGAAACCGATTAAAAATGTTTGCTTTGTGATAATTCTGGTAACTTTACAAAAGAACAAACTTCTGATTAAAAAAATACTTATACTGTCTTATAATGCAACATAAATTTCAACATGTATGAACACAGCCTGTTTAAATTAACAGTTCAATTGTATCTACAAAACTAAACTCAAGTTTAGCCGTTTTTTCACTCAACTTATTAAATTGTCATGAAAATGAAACCTAAATAGTGAAAAAGTGATGAAATTCTTCTTCCAGGGGGGGAAACAGAATCGGGCGTCCTGTCCATTTACGTATCATATAAACAAAAATAAACTTTACACCAGCCTGTTTAAAAAAGGGGCCGCTGTGGTTTGTTGACGGATAAGTTAATAAAATCAGTTAATACGTCTCAAGTTACAAAATATTCGACGTACCTAGAGAAGCAAGGATATGACAAAAATAAAGCTGCTATATATATTCAACATCAATGTCCCTCTTTTTCAACAAAAGCGACGATCACAGAGATGGAAACGATGAAAATCATCACCAAAGAATTAACATTTACGATAAAACAAATAAACGTTAATTACATAATGTGTTGAAATATTACACATCTGTGTGCTGATCTGAGAAACATCTAAATACTGTGTATTTATCTTGATATATTTATTGATAAACCTACATACATATTTAATTAGGAAAGACGAAAGAAAAGATAACGGGTAGGACTGTAGAGGAGGAATATGAATGTCTTCATGTCCCCAAGAAAATCAATATTACTGAACAGAAAATCATTTAAAAAAAAAAAAATCAAACAAAGTTAGAAGCTACAACATTTTACCAAGAAAGCTGCGTGTGTGGTTCGTCATGTTGTTATAAATGCATTACCGATGAGGTCGACTGGGCCCGTGCCCAGGTTTTCTCCACGGATGGTAACTTTGGTCCAAGCCGCGCCCTCCTTGGGCGAGATGCCGGTGACCAGCGGGGGCTGACGGGCACGAGACATGGTGGCCTGAGGCAGAAGGGAACACTGGGTCGATCAGCACCTGGACCTGGAAAAGAAGACGTATATAAGAGGACACGGAGAGTAACACAAAACTCAAAAATAAACTCCATACACTGACAGTTCAGCTAACACATATGAACAACATCTTAGTGTTAAAACAAATAAATAAATAAATAAAGGCATAGTGAATACAATCATTAGTTAGAACCCTGGAAGCTTATGAATATATAATATAGGCTAATTTTAGCTGTAGAAGTGGACAGACCAAACAAAACACCTACACCCAACTGTACTATCTGCAGTAAACAATATCCACCAGATCTTTATGTCAACATGCAACCCTAGCTGGTGAACAACGTTCTCCTGATCATAATGAATACGGTAAAAATAAAATATATATTGTTGTTTTCTTTTAAACACAAATATTCCGATTTTTTGTTAGCAAAATCCGAGCATTTGGCTGGCAGCTAGTGTCAACTGTCCCGCCCTGTCGGTCTCCAAACAATGTATGCATTGCAGCAGTTATCTCTCAGATAATAGGAAAAATAGAGAAGGGAGCCAAGAATGAAGGAGCAGACAGAGAGCAGGGAGGAAAGGAAGAATGTAAACCTCACAGCGAAGGATAAATAAACCTGGCCTCCCCAATCATTCCGCATAAGCCCACACAATACAGTGCAGATTATGGTACCAACGAAGAAGCACCCATGCAAATCAGTTCATGTTGGGGCTGAGCTAAAAAGGGGAAAGATTCCAACTGAAAAATTGAAGGGATGTATTTCCGCAGCAACAGATGTTTACTAATAAATTAGTGCCAGGTCTCAAAAGGAGGCTGACCAATCTGGACTCTCAGTCTGAGCAAGTCTTCCGCCCTTCTGCTCCGAAGCCAAAACACGTCCTCCACCAACAATGCAGGAGTTCACATGGACCGGACCTGAAGACAAGCTCACGGCGGTAACCCTTTGTACGGTTATATGGTTACTAATTAGATGTAGGCGTAGAGCTGAGGTGTAAGAAGACTCCAAGTGTCAACAATGGAGCTAATGTCAAAGGAAATCAAAAGCAACGGAGCATGACATTGATTAGTCTACTTGCTGGAGAGACTTTCCTGTGTTTCAACCACTGCAAGCATCAAGAGCCATAAACCAGGGCAGCTGCAGCTTTTTTTCTTTCATTATATTAATCACATATTCTATAAAATGGTAAAAACAAAATAGTGAGAAATGCAAATCACAATCTCCAAGAGATCGATTCATCTTTAAATTGATAGTTTGGTGAAGCCAGCAGTCTGAAACTCAAACATATTTTGATATAAATTATATAAAACAGAGAAAAGGAGATAATCCTCACATTTGAGAAACTGGGAAAAGCTTAATAAACTACTCAAACGATTAGTCTGTACTGTATCTGTAACCCGAAGGGGGGCGAGACCTCATGGGGGCTATGCCTGATATGCAGAAACGGTTACAAGAAATCAGATTTTTACATATTACGTTTTTATTTACATTTGAAATAAAAAAAACTTGTATGTTGCACGACTCTTCAACGCTATGAACCTGAAACAATTATCCAAAATTCATCGGGAACTATTTTGACAATAGTTTAAGTCATGAATGCTGAACATTGCTCAGGTTTCTCATCTGTGGGGATTTTCTACTTTTGTTTATCGTTTAAGTAAGAAGTTGCATTCATAGTGAAGTCCACTGACTCTAGGCTGCAGCGCCAAATGCAATCACGAATATCTCATTAAATGGACTGCATTTATACAGCACTGTTCTACCTTAACAAAGCGGTTTACAATGTTCCTCTCAATCACTCATTTACACGCACATTGATATACCGATGGTACCAATCCTCTTATGTTCAGTTTTTTGATGACACGGTCATAGAGGTGTTAATTCAATTATAGTTTTTGGCCATGAGGTCAGTGTTTTACTGAACTGCATTATATTCAGATATGATTTTAAAATTATGTAAGTAAATAAAGGACAAAAAGGCCTTTCAATACAATGCAGTCCAGTACAACACCACCTTTAACTGCGACCTCAGTAACACACCGAGTTCAATTAAATGCAATTTACTTTACACATTTTCAACAACGTCACCAAAAACTGATCATTATAAACGTCGTAACGGTAGAAGTCATAGCGGAGCATATATTCAGTTGTACCTCAAAAAGTGTTCAGTTGAACATCTGCCTGTCTAAGTAAACGTCACAAGACTTCTGAAATTGTGGGAAGTGGAGAAAAGTATGGCACAGCAAAAACACACAGAAGCATTAAAAGCTACAGTGGGACCACAGCACATGTATTGACATAAAAACCTCCTAGAGTAGGAACCCCCCCCATCACCCTGACATCCACGAGTTAACGAGAAAGCTCCAAC
>NW_022280078.1:2397394-2399252 GCF_004355925.1 Anarrhichthys ocellatus | reverse complement strand
ACACACACACACACACACACACACACACACACACACACACACACACAACAAGTCGCGCAGAAATTAAGACGACTCTTGCACAAGTCGAATGTCACACACCACCACAAATACCCTGTAAACTAGGCAATACATACTTTATACAGACCGGGGACAAACTGAGTGATTTTTTTTCTTCAAAGAAGCATGAGGAGGAAAACAAAAGAAAAGGTTTCTGAAGCTCCAACTGGAAAACTTGTGAGGTCGGCGGCATTTTTTCCACAAGAGGAATGAACGTATTAACCCCTAGGTGGCATCAGTGGATCCCCACAACAATAAAGCCTGCTCTCTTCCAACATGTGTCAAGTCACATCTTACTGTGAAGGCTAAAATTAATCAATGACAACACGCAACCAGATTCAGCCCATTTTCTCTCCCTGGATTTCTCTTCCAACCACGATGCCGTTTAGCCCCCAGCCCCATCCCCAAACTCTCGATCTGGTCACAGGGCTAAAAAGGCACGTTTGTTTTCCTTGGAGGCTGACGTGCAAACAGCCGGGTTGGCTCTAATCTGTGGAAGTCTGAGGCTTTGGGATCTTCTTGCAGCGCTGCTTACAAATGGCATCCCTCCCTCTGCCTTGCGCTCGAGTACGCAGACACATAGGAAAGACTTTTCATTAAAGCTCTGTCACATGAAACCGTTTACTTCTGAGACAATCAGCACACAAAATGAAAAGGTTACCAGAAAACCATTTCATAATCACAACTATTATTATCTATTGCTTGTGATATAATGCATCACATCGAGCATTCCTTATTTACTGATGAATTGTCTAAACACATCGCACGAGTTTGTTCCAAACACACCACGAATAACTGGCCCGCAGGGAAGAGCATTTACCGTAAACAAGGCAACTTTCCATACAGCGGGAAATGTTTTTTAATTGGTTGTAAATTGGGATAAATATTATTCAGTATATACTGCTATTAAAAATAAAACAGCAAATAAACATTTACTTATATGTTCAAAATAATTTAAATCCATATTACACTGTAAAAAAATGTTTTTAATATTAAAATCTCATATGAAATAGTATAATTTTGATTGCTGTTCTCGTAAATACAGACACAAGTCTACAAATTAATTTGGGGTTTTAACTACAATAGGCTTGGAATCAACAAGGTAAGAGTCCACTGAAAGTATATTAACAATAGCATTCAATTATCTGGATTTAAAACGATCGGTTGATTCATTATTATACATTATTTGATAAGGTTGTGGGTTTAGACTTCTGAGACGCTTTGTGCTCTGAGAAATTGTGATGGACATTTTTCACTATTTCATATACCATTAATTAATAAATAAATGAAAAAGAAAAACTGACATTCGTTAGTTGCAGATCTAAAATGATCCCTCAACCAATGTAATTGCCATGTCACAGGTTCAACTCAGGGAGCTTCGTAGCATCTCACACACACCCTTCTTTCTCTCACCCTTTCCTGACTTTCTCCACTCTGTGCTATTAAATAAAGCGAACGAGGGAACGGTGTACCTACCTAAGAGAAACAAGAATCTTATTTAGACAACTTCAAAACACGACAAACTGTGCAGCACCACAAACATGGGAAGCCATCCATCTACCTGCCGCATGACTCTCATAAATAAGGCGTTCATGCCTTCCATCATATGCTGCTCTTGAGCTCAAAGGTGACTCACATATGGCAGTGATTGGCAACTCTGTGAGTGTGTGTGTGAGAGAGAGAGAGTGTGATGGGTTTAAGGGGCACAAAGGGACCCATTTAGACAGATCATCACTCCCCCACCCGCCACCAACACACACACACACACACACACACACACACACACACACACACACACACA